>NC_065516.1:37785085-37790162 GCF_006386435.1 Epinephelus moara | reverse complement strand
ACACGCTGGAGGGATTACATCGCCCGGCTGGCCTGGGAACGCCTCGGGGTTCCCTCGGAAGAGCTGACGGAGGTGGCTGGGGAGAGGACTGTCTGGGCTTCTTTGCTGAGGCTGCTGCCCCCACGACCCGGACCCGGATAAGCGGAGGACGACGAGACGAGACGAGACGAGACGAGATTATGAACCAATAGAAGAAATGAAAACAAAGCTGCTTACCAAGATACCTGCCTTTAGGAACTACAAAGATTCAGATAAATATTGTCATCACAGTCTGGATCTGGTAAATCCACCTTTGTTAATGCCTTCAGAGGCATAGACAACAGTACTGGTAGTACATGCCTTCAGAGGCATAGACAACAGTACTGGTAGTACAGTGCTTCATTTGTTAATCATGAGGTGCTGCACGTCAGAGAGCCTGCTGGCCCAGTGGGTCACGGACAGAAAAGAAGTCAGAACATATTTAAAGATTTCATCAAAACATTTTCATGACAAGCCACATATTCATATTCTGGGTAACTAATGTCATCTGGCTGAAAACAGCTCGATAAACTATAAACCGATAAAGAGCAAAGAGTGTTTATCTGAATAAGTGCCAGTGCATAACTCAGAGGGTGTAGCTCTCTGATACAAACGCACCCTCCTCTCTGCACTTCTTGTAAACCAGCTGCTTTCACTGATAATGGGCCCGAGGAAACAGGACAAACAGGACAGACACTGCTTGGTCAGTTTGGCACAGCAGACGTTTTCATTGGTCAATTCACTGACTGCAAGGAGCTGAACTTTGTACAACTCTGACACTGTGCGGCTGTGCAGAGAAAGAAGTTAAACCTTCTCGCAGAGTAACAACGATCTAAGTGCCCCATACGATAAGAGATATATTTACAGCTAATCCATGCTTAGTACTGCAACTCTATGTAACACAGTTTGCACTGCTCTACATGTAATGTATAAGTAGTATAAGATAATAAGGTTACAATAACCATCATAGGGAACAAAACATAACTAATAAAATTTCTGAATTCATTTTGCATGTTTTGATGTTTTTTGCTGCCAAAAATACATCACTGACTGGAGGCAACAATTTATCCTGCAGTGTAGACTACACAGTCATTAATTTAGAAAAATTCATGTATTGACAATACAGTCTCCTAACTTTGCATAATACAACTGTATTAAAATCAGCCTCATTATATTTAATGCATTATTAGATAAAGGGTGAACTTACTACAAATGCAAAATACTACAGTGATTTTCTGTTTTCTATATTTTTCAGGGAGCACTATGGATAATCCATTTGAAAATGAACACATTCAAAAAATTAAAGAAGCTGCAAACCAATGGACCTGACGCAGCAGCTGCAAAGATCCAGGAGTATTTGGATGAGCGGGATAATATTCCTGTTAATATTGCAGTCACTGGAGAGACAGGCTCTGGTAAATCCACCTTTGTTAATGCCTTCAGAGGCATACTAGATGAAGAGGATGAGAGAGCTGCTCCTGCTGGTTGTGTAGAAACCACCTTAGAGGTTTCACCATACCCCCATCCCAACTATCCCAATGTCACACTATGGGATCTTCCTGGTATTGGCAACTCTGAGTTTCCAGCTGACGAGTACCTGGAGCATGTTGGATTTGAAAGGTTTGACTTCTTCATCATCATCTAAATATAGTACCTTGCCTCTACATCTGCACTCATAGCAGCTGCACCAGTTCCTGGGCTCTCTTTTGCCACTGATATAGCCATGTTGATTTCTACAGTCAGTCAATATCAGGTTACATTTGGTCTTGATAGCAAGTCACTGCAGAGTCTTGCTCGTAGTGCACATGTGCCTTTGGCAGATCTTAGATCAGTGATGACATCACAACTGGGTTTAAACGAAATAAACAAAGAGCTTATCATTAAAATACTGGTCTGTTCTTTGGCTGACATGGCATTAATGGCAGCAGAGGAAGGGTTCAGATTAATTCCATTATTTGGAATCCCAGCAGCAGCATCCCTCTCTTTTATCTCCACTTACAAAGCTCTTCATACTTTCCTCGACATGCTCGCTGAGGATGCACAGAGGGTGTCCAAAAAGGCCCTGGGTTTCAACACCTCAGTGTGATCATAAAGGTGACTGGAAATGTGGCACATTTAGAAATATTAGTGTACAATGTAATCTGACTGTATGTACAGTGTACAAATCAGAGTGATCATGTTGCATATTTAATCAAACACATTGAGCAAATCAGGTAGTGTAATGCTTACTGTCTGAATACTTTATATTAATCTGAATGAAATGAAGGCCTCTGAGTGATCAAATAAAATGTTCATTGAAATGTACTAAAATTAGTGATTTTGTCTTTACATTATCTTAGTAAGCTCTCCATCTCATGTTCTATAAGGTTGTACAAACAAAATATTCTGTTCCCACATTACCGTCTTGTAGACGTATGCTGTCTTTATGGTATATTAACATATTTAGTTAAAATGTACACATTAATAATTATTAACTGTATGTTGTCATGAATGTTTTTCATTCATTCTGACTGTGCTCATATCTTACAGAAAAAGTCACTGGTTCCTGTGACTTTGAAAAACTCCTCATAGAATAAATAAATAAATAAATAAACTGACTCAAACCTCATCAACATTTAAATGTGACAGTCACCATCTTGTAGTTGAGAGACCTCATTGTTTTGAGTTTTGGACACTTGCCGGTGTTTCCACTACGGGACACGTATCATGCACCCTTCCCGAAGACTACCCTAATGTGTCCTTGGTGGCTGTTTTCATCCACTAAAATCAACAGCTGTAAAAACATATAAGATAAATATTTTTTGGAACTTTTTTTGCATAAATCTGTTAATCAACTTCAGTTCTGATCAAAACTATCAAATCTTAAAAAATGTTAAGGATTTTAACCCTTTAAATGCCAATTTAATGGGTGATGTCACTGATTTGGGGAAAAAACACACACAAAATGGCTTATTTTTTATATAAAAAGTCACTGAAAACTTGATTCCTTTTGCATGGTATCTCAGTCTTGGATGTTTCAAAAATTAGTAACAGTATTGACTATATTCCATTTTTTGTATGTGCGCAGCATCAGATTTTCACAAAAACTCCCTAATGTGTCCTTGGTGGCTGTTTTCATCCACTAAAATCAACAGCTGTAAAAACATATAAGATAAATATTTTTTGGAACTTTTTTTTGCATAAATCTGTTAATCAACTTCAGTTCTGATCAAAACTATCAAATCTTAAAAAATGTTCAGGATTTTAACCCTTTAAATGCCAGTTTAATAGGTGATGTCACTGATTTGGGGAAAAACACACACAAAATGGCTTATTTTTTATATAAAAAGTTATTAAAAACTTGATTCCTTTCGCATGGTATTACAGTCTTGGATGTTTCAAAAATTAGTGACAGTATTGACTATATTGCATTTTTAGTTTTTGTGCAGCAACAGATTATATCTCTGAATCACATGTGGCTGAAAACAGCTATTTTAAAAAAACAGCTGTAAAAATATATCAGATAAATATTTTTTTTTTTTACTTTTTTTGCTTAAATCTGTTAATCAACTTCAGTCCTGATCAAAACTACCAAATCTTTAAAAAGTTTCAGGATTTTAACCCTTTAAATGCCAATTTCACAAGTGATGTCGCTGATTTGGGGAAGGAAAAAACACACACAAAATGACTTATTTTCGGTATAAAAGTAATTGGAGACTGGATATTTATTCTTTTATCTTCTATAACAGTCTTGGATGTTTCAAAGATTAGTAACAGTATTGGCTTTGATGCAGTATTAGTTTTGTGCAACCCACTATAGAGATTTGTGCATAGAAAGCGATTTTCTGGCTGCCATATAGGAGTTGCAGATGCACAACAACAACCATATGGTGATGCGCCAGCACCATCTGCTGGAGAGACCAGGTTAATTCCAGATCACCCAGGTCTGCATGCAATCTGAGCTTCAGGGTTGTGCATGATCTCCCAGACAAGAACAAATAATGATTACCTGTGTCAGGAGGCTCGTTCGAGATGAATTTCCCTAGGCAGAAAGTGGATAGGATCCGGCGTCTGCAGCGCGGATTTGGAGAAGAAAAAACACACACCAAAGGACTTATTTTCAATATAAAAGTTATCGGAGACTGGATATTTATTCTTTTACCTTTTATAACAGTCTTGGATGTTTCAAAGATTAGTAACAGCATTGGCTTTGATGCAGTATTTGTTTTGTGCAACACAGAAAGCTAGTTTCTGGAAGCCAAAAGTTACACGGAGTTTTATCGGCTTATTACAGTGTGGTGTGTGTGTGTGTGTGTGAGAGAGAGAGAGGGACCTCTGCACACTTACCTTGACATGTGAAACAAAACATGCGGCCTAACTCAGAACTACGACGAGTCTATTGTTAGGAGTAAACAAATTACGCACGGCGAGACGTGACGCTGAGCTAAAGTTCTGAGAACTGAGAACACGCACACAGTGCCGTAGAATATAACAGAGTCGCGACAACGGAAGTCCAAAATGCTTGTGCGTCACGTGACTCATGTAGACTTCGAATAGTTCCCGGAAGTCAATAGGCGGGCAATTTAAATACCCTAGTCAGAGAGACAAAACTCTGATTTTTAGGTAATTATTGGTAATTAAATGCATCGATTCACAATATTTATTTAGAACAACATGTGTACTTATATCATTATGTCTTTTGAAAAGTAAATTTCGCCAGTATTTAAGGATTAACGTTAGTGTTAACAGCTACAGTTGTGTGACATATTTTAGGCTAATGTTACCTTGGTTAAAGAGTGTGTTGCTGTTGTTTATGGCTTTGAATGGTTTAAAAAAAAATAGGTCCTTAGTCTTGTATGGTAGCCAAGAGCAATCACATCCCTATATTATTATGTAATAATTGGAATTATTCAATGACTACTGTAATCTCTATGACTTTCAGATAGGAAAGAAGACGACCAAGAGGTGACTATCAATGATAATCAGCTATGGGTCAATGGAATACCAGTGGCAGTAGCTTATACACAAACATATATGTCGCATTTGTTTTTTTTTACTGTGCATTATTAATGGCTATGAA
>NC_065516.1:37750948-37784585 GCF_006386435.1 Epinephelus moara | reverse complement strand
CCAGGTTTTCCCCAGAAAGTTTGCCAATAATTAAACCAGTCTGAGGGACATGTCTCAGTTAAACCAGTCTGAGGGACATGTCTCAGTTAAACCAGCCTGAGGGACATGTCTCAGTTAAACCAGGCTGAGGGACATGTCTAAATTAAACCAGTCTGAGGGACCTGTCTCAGTTAAACCAGTCTTAGGGACATGTCTCAGTGAAACCAGTCTGTGAGACATGTCTTAGTTAAACCAGTCTGAGGGACATGTCTCAGTTAAACCAGTCTGAGGGACGTGTCTAAATTAAACCAGTCTGAAGGACATGTCTCAGTTAAACCAGTCTGTGGGACATTTCTCAGTTAAACCAGTCTGAGGGACCTGTCTCAGTTAAACCAGTCTGAGGGACATGTCTAAATTAAACCAGTCTGAAGGACATGTCTCAGTGAAACCACTCTGAGGGACATGTCTCAGTTAAACCAGTCTGAGGGACATGTCTCAATTAAACCAGCCTGAGGGACATGTCTCAGTTAAACCAGTCTGTGGGACATGTCTCAGTTAAACCAGTCTGAGGGACATGTCTCAGTAAAACCAGTCTGTGGGACATGTCTCAGTTAAACCAGTCTGAGGGACATGTCTCAATTAAACCAGCCTGAGGGACATATCTCAGTTAAACCAGTCTGTGGGACATGTCTCAGTTAAACCAGTCTGAGGGACATGTCTCAGTAAAACCAGTCTGAGGGACATGTCTTAGTGAAACCAATCTGAGGGAGATGTCTCAGTTAAACCAGTCTGAGGGACATGTCTTAGTGAAACCAATCTGAGGGAGATGTCTCAGTTAAACCAGTCTGAGGGACATGTGTCAGTTAAACCAGTCTGAGGGACATGTCTCAGTTAAACCACTCTGAGGGACATGTCTCCTAATCATGAAGTTGTCTGATTTGATCAACATGTGACAGTTGTCTCTGTGTGTCCTTCAGGAGGTCCCTGTGATGAGGAAGACTCTGACATATGAAGCTCCGGGGGTGAGGACCGTCTGTCTCTGTGTGTTCACAGATGATTAATTTAAGATATTTATTATTGACTGTAAACTGATCAGAGTTCGGTCTGTGTCTGACACCAGGAACTTCATGTTTCAGCCTGTAGTTAAAACACCTGACTCTGTTTCCACGGCAACGAAACAACAACAGGAAGACAATACTGTTTCCTGTGTTTCAGAGCCGAGCGGATTCTGATCCTCCTGCTGGTCTGCTGCTGAGCTCCCAGATCTTCACCGCTGAGACCGCCAACACCACCACCACCACACACATCACCAAGGTAACACAAACATCACCACAGTCAGTCAGACTTTTCCAGCAGAAACTGTGACGATGTCAGAATATTAAACAGGAAATAGAACCGTTCCAAAATCAGACACAGAAACCAGGACAAATGTGAGACATGATCCTACTGTCTGACTGTCCCTCTCTTTGTGTCTCTGTCTTCCTGTCCCTCTCTGTCTGTCTTTGTCTTCAGACGGTCAAAGGTGGGATTTCAGAGACCAGGATCGAAAAGAGAATTGTGATTTCTGGAGACACAGAAATTGACCATGACCAGGTAACTTCATTGTTGATGAACCATGTAACGTAACCTGGATTAACCATGAACAGACCTTTACATACCTGGACTAACCATGGACAGACCTGGATTGACCATGGACAGACCTATACAGACCTGGATTAACCATGGAAAGACCTTAACATACCTGGATTAACCATGGACAGACCTGTACATACCTGGGCAGACCTATACAGACCTGGATTAACCATGGACAGACCTGTACATACCTGGATTAACCATGAACAGGTCTATACAGACCTGGACAGATCTATACAGACCTGGATTGACCATGGACAGACCTATACGGACCTGGATTAACCCTATGGGCCCTAGGTGTTTTTGGGGTATTTTTCCTGCCTTTACTTTTAAACTCATATCACAGTCATTATAAAGGCTACATACACATGCTATATCTTGTTTTTTTCAGGATAATCTGGGCTATCCAGGTTTGCCATTGTTGTTTTGCCATTTCATGTCCTTCTATGTGCCTGTATTTTATATTAATTTTTATATCAATGAAAAAACAAATCCGTGTGACTAAATTCTTACATTTTTACATATGTCTCACCATAGCAAGTTGGAAGTTGACATATTCTGCCATATATGAAGAGGGGAGACTCTCTGGAATCTGGCAATATAAGAACCATGATGCTGGGACATTCTGTCACTTCATAGCTGTCCAAAACATGTGGTTTGTGCCAGGCGGACATGATTGCCAGTATTTTTTCATTGTTATTGCAAGAAATTCCATTGACTCATTTACAAGTCAAAAATGTGTTTTATCTGAAAGAAACATGCAATATTTACATCTAAGGTCATAGAAAAATAGTCAACCAAGTGCAATGATGTCCTCCAAGATAATATTTGCCACTTTGTTTGCATGATGTCCTCCAAGATAATATTTGCCACTTTGTTTGCACTAAACAAAGTTTGTTGTTGTTTTTCAGTTTCAGTTATATATTGGGGGGGCATTTTGGGCATTGGGGGGGACACATGTCCCCCTCAATGTATATGGTGACTACGGCCCTGTCATGCATGCATAATTAGGCTACAGTTGTCTGGGTGCGCAAAGGTGAAGTGGCTGGTCTTGTCATACAAAGTTTGATGGAGTGTCAACTGGACAATATGGAGATATTTGCATCTTGAAAGCCGGACTACAAATGTGGATAGACAGGGAGAAACACACGCAAGCCTAAGACGTGGTAAGATACGATATTCCTCACTATATGAAGTGACTGATAACAAGATCTGTATAATGGATTGTAAAGAAATTCGTCAGGTTTTTATTTTGTAGACAATTGATCTGGATTTATAGCATGATGGGATGACTGCACAATGATGTGTGGTATCACTGGAAAGCTCTGCTCCTGCGCTTTCATGTGATACGCGTGGCATTTCGGTGCAAGCCTGCATTCACGAGTAATCCATCCAAGAGTGATGTGTGTGCAAAGCTGTATGAAAGCTCTGTTATACATAATTTTAGTGTAACTTTATCATTTTTTTTCGCTGTGAAAACATTGGACTACCGACAAGTGCTTGGTCTTGTCTTAAAGCTACAATTCAGCGGTTTCACATGATATGTGTGGCTTCTCGCTATGACGCACGGTTGCGGAGAAAATCAATAGAGAAGAACAGGTGTGAATTTGGACGCACTATGTGTCATTCGGGTCCATAGGGTTAACCATGGGCAGATCTATACAGACCTGGATTAACCATAGACTGACCTGTAAAGACCTGGATTAACCATAGACTGACCTGTACAGACCTGGATTAACCATGGACAGATCTATACAGACCTGGATTAACCATAGACTGACCTATAAAGACCTGGATTAACCATGGACATACCTGTACAGACCTGGATTAACCATGGACAGACCTATACAGACCTGGATTAACCATGGACAGATCTATACAGACCTGGATTAACCATGGACAGACCTGTACAGACCTGGGCAGATGTATACATACCTGGATTAACCATAGACTGACCTGCAAAGACCTGGATTAACCAGGGACAGATATATACAGACTTGGATTAACCATGGACAGACCTGTAAAGACCTGGATTAACCCGGGACAGATATATATAGACCTGGATTAACCATGGACTGACCTGTAAAGACATGGATTAACCATGGACAGACCTGTAAAGACCTGGATTAACCATGGACAGATCTATACAGACCTGGATTAACCATGGACAGACCTATACAGACCTGGATTAACCATGGACTGATCTGTAAAGACCTGGATTAACCATGGACAGATCTATACAGACCTGGATTAACCATGGACAGACCTGTAAAGACCTGGATTAACCATGGACTGACGTGTAAAGACTTGGATTAACCATGGACAGACCTGTAAAGACCTGGATTAACCATGGACATATCTATACAGACCTGGATAAACCATGGACTGACGTGTAAAGACTTGGATTAACCATGGACAGACCTGTAAAGACCTGGATTAACCATGGACAAACCTGTAAAGACCTGGATTAACCATGGACTGATCTATACAGACCTGGATTAACCACGGACTGACCTGTAAAGACCTGGATTAACCATGGACTGACCTGTAAAGACCTGGATTAACCATGGACAGATCTATACAGACCTGGATTAACCATGGACAGACCTGTAAAGACCTGGATTAACCATGGACTGACGTGTAAAGACTTGGATTAACCATGGACAGACCTGTAAAGACCTGGATTAACCATGGACAGACCTATACAGACCTGGATTAACCATCAAGACCAGGACCAGGACTCAGACCAGGATTTGATCCTCGTGTCTTTCTTGAAGGCTCTGGCGGCGGCACTCAGCGAGGCCCGACGGCAGCATCCTGAGCTGTCGGTCACACGAGTCGTCGTCCATAAAGAAACAGAGGTGTCTCCTGATCATGTTATTGATTAGTGACATCACAGGTAACAGGGAGGGTCAGGACCCCACGGATGCTGATTGGCTGACTGGTGCATGACAGCTCTCCTTGTGTTTGCATGTTCGTGTTCAGGAACGTGACGTCATAAAACCAGGAGCTCCAAGTGTCTGATTGGTTCACAGAGAGATGAGGGACTCCTGTGATTGGATAACATGTGGGGGGTTCAGAGAGGACAGGAAGTATCTTTGGGGGCTGGTCGGTTGTTATGATGATGATGATGATCAGTTAGTGTGAGGAGGAAATAATCAGCCTTCCTGCTCAGCTGATCAGAATGATGAACCATTGATCATTAATGCTAAACTAACATGATGTGTATTCACTGGCCTCTCAACTGTGACATCGTTTTATAGTCCAGGTGAGGCAGTGTGGCCCCGCTCCCTGCTGCCCACCTGTATCCACCTCTGATGTCATGCTGATTCAACAATCAACAATCAGGAAGTCAAATGAGCATTTTAAGATGTATCACTGGCCGCTGAGAGGACAGTGGACACATTAACATGCTATGCTAACTGTTTGGACTGTTATGTGAAGCTTGTTTCGCTATGCTAATTTCCATGAGCATGAAGTTGTCCTGGCTCGCTAATCTCATCCTCTGCCTGAGTTTACAGGTGGCTGATGGGAAAATGTGGAGCTGCTTCCTGTCGTCAGTCCCTTCAGGATGTTGTGGGCAGTTTTACTGAATGTTTGATTTCACTGCAACTTCTCTGAAAAATTATGTTCACATGTTTTAAAGTCTTTTTTGGGAGCTTCTTATGATGAGATCTTATGATGATCAGTGTTTCCCAGAGTCAGAGTCTGTGAGTGATGTTGGGCGTAGATCAGCTGTTAATGTGGTTTGGTGCAGCGTTGAAGGACCGCCTCCATGAGACGCTCTCCTCCTGCTCTCGATCAATCAGTCGATCAATTTTATTTATAGACCGTTTCAAACTGGACAACATAAACATTCTAAATGGGTCCCTTTGTATTTCCTGTTTGAATGTATGTTAATGCAGAAGCTGACAGGAAATAAACAGGGACCAAAGTTGTTGCCCTAGCAACAGAATAGCAATGAAATGGTCCATAAAGCCCAATATCACAAATCACAATTTGCTTCAGAGGCTTTACAGCATACAACATCCCTCTGTCCTTTGGACCCTCACAGCTGATCAGGAAAAACTCCCCAAAAAAAACCTTTAACGGGGAAAAAATGGTCTGCTTGGTTAGCTAACACAGAACAAGGTAATGTCATCACTGCCTGCCATGTTCTGGACAGGAGCCTCGCGGCAGCAGTTAACACCTGACACCGAGCCGTTAATCTCACACTGACACTGAAACATTCCGACTCGTCGTTAAACCTGTTGATTAAGACTCGTTTTCACCAAACGGACCTGGACCTTCGGACCTGGTAACAAAAGATGAACTTCAGGCACTCATGCGTGGAGCAGGAACAGATGCATTTGAATGGAGTTAAAAAGCCTTTATTTCAAATTTAAGGTGTGCTGATGGATTCACGTCATCAACTCATGCATTGAGTAACATTACAAGTTAATGTTCCACCTTAAAAGTTGCCGGCAGTCGGCCCAGTGAATGAAGTTATTTTTTTCTCTTTCATTTTATAGTAGTAGTTTACTGATGTATGAACAGAGGTTACATAAAACCAGAGTGACCGTCCTCTACTGACCAATCAGACTGCAGGGTTTCTAGCTCCACCTTTTAGTACCAGATCTACATGGGGACGCTAAGGAATGCTTCTTTTGGTACCATCCACAACTTTTCACTGTGGATTGATAAGGTTCATACTGTCTTCTTAATTTGAATATTTTAAGGTTTTCTTACATTCAGACAGAGAAGGTGTAAGGAGATGTGTTTTACCTGCTTGACAGTTTCGACTGAGACTGCAGTCTTCCTCAGAAGCGTCATCCGACATGCTGCTGACGTGTCATATATCAGCTGGTAGGCCTGACAGACCAATCAGAGTCTGTCAGGCCTACCCCAACCTAACAGTTGAAGACATCTCCACTCTTCTCAACTTCGTTGCCAAATCCACCTATTTTCAGTTCAAAGGAAACATCTACAGACAGACAGAAGGCTTCAAAATGGGAGATCTACTATCCGCAATAATGAACAGTTTTTTCATGGAGGACCTGGAAACAAAAGCCATCCATGCAGACCCACACTCTGGAAAAGATACGTTGATGACATCCTGGAGAAAATAGAAGCTGGACATACACAAGAACTCACAGATCATCGGAACACCATGGACAGCGCACAAACTCTCAGTTATCAGAGCACTGCACGAACGGGCCAGCATCAAATCCGAAGATAAAGACAGACAGGGGGAGGAAAAACACATACAACATGCACTCACACTCTGCCAATATCCCAGATGGGCCATAAACAAAGGAAAGCAACAAGTCAGAAACAAAGAAAAGAAGCAAAAAGAAAGGAAAACAAAACACACACAGAAAACAGATGACAAAAACAAGATAACCATACCATATATCAGGGGGATAACAGAACCAATACAACGGATCATGAAAATCACATCAATACATGAAAATACATGAAACCACACACAAAACTCTGTCAGCTACTAGTACACCCAAAGTACAAAATAGAACCGGACAAGAAATACAACATCATATACCATGCAAATCATGCACAAAAACATACATCGGGGAAACAGGCAGATCATTCAACACAAGGAAAAAAGAACATCAAAAAGAATGAAAAAAAGAGACAGCGGGGCGATTCACAAGGACACAAAAAGATTCACAAGGATACAAAAAGACAAAGCAGAACAGGAAAACCTAAAATCAGCCATCACAGATCACTGCAGAAGAAATAACCACATCATGGACTGGGACAGGGGCAAAATAATCACATCAGAGACCAATAAATTCAAACAGTGGATAAAAGAGGTCATAGAGATCAGGAAGCGAGCAAGCGGCACCATCAACCGGGACGAGGGGGCGTACAATCTCTCGCATACCTGGGATTCCCTACTCCAGAAAACTAACAATGACGCGGGAGGCGGGGTTGGCCTGACCTGACAGACTCTGATTGGTCTGTCAGGCCTACCAGCTGATATATGACACGTCAGCAGTAAGTCGGATGACGCTTCTGAGGAAGACTGGAGTCTCAGTCGAAACTGTCAAGCAGGTAAAACACATCTCTTTACACTGTGGAGACAGATGCAATGATTCGGGCCGCTTGATGGAAACGGAGCTTAACTGTTGGGTAACGTTAGCTGTGTGATGCTAACAGTTATCCCTGTCACTGTGTGTCTTGCAGCAGCAGCCTCATGAGAGATTCGATACGCTGCACGCAGCGTCACGATGAAATCAGATATGACCCGTTTTAAAAAGTCACATTTGTAGTAAAGTTTTGGTGATTGGACAACATTTCAAGGTCACACAGAGTTCACTGGGATTGGCGGAATTTGCTGTCACAATCACAGTGTCCTGGGGGGTCAGCCTGGTTGACACACTCATTGTTCTGTGTGACATCATTGTGTAACATCACAAACAGACGGAGTTTAAACGTGACGTCAGAGTTAATGTTTTTTTTTAGTTTCTTTATTTTTTTTAGTTTCACTTTTGACGAGATGAACTTTGAATTTAGTTTCTGTTTTCATGTTTCCATGGAGACGTGGGAGGAGTTACATCATAACATGGATTAAAGATGATGATGTCGCTCAGAGGATGAAGATCAACAGTCCAATGTTTCCTCTTCTGTATCTCTTTCAGGACTGAATCTAGAACCTCTGCTGCATTATGGGAGTTGTAGTCCAGACAACAGAACCAACTGTAGACACCCAGTGGACATTAATGGACCTAAGGACACACACACACACACACACGTACACGTACACGTACATACACACACACACACACACACACACACACACACACACACACACACACACGTACACACACATGCATGTACACCTGTACATAACCACACACAGCAGCACCTGTCTGTCAAACTGGGGGCTGGGCCAGCAGCTCACCTGGCTTCAGAGCCTTTAGCATAACTTAGATTGAGAGGGAAGATGAGAAAGACAGGTGAGAGACAGACAGACATGTGGGGGACAGACAGACACACAGACAGACACGTGACAGACAGACAGACAGACACGTGATAGACAGACAGACAGACAGGTGAGAGGCAGAAAGACACACAGACAGACAGACACACACACAGACAGACACGTGACAGACAGACAGACAGACAGACAGGTTAGAGAAAGACAGGCAGACAGACACACAGACAGACAGACAGACGAGAGACAGACAGACACGTGATAGACAGACAGACAGACAGACAGACAGGTGAGAGGCAGAAAGACACACAGACAGACACACAGACAGACACGTGACAGACACACGGACAGATGAGAGGCAGACAGACAGACGCACACAGACAGACACAGACATGTGATAGACACAGACAGACAGATGAGAGGCAGACAGACAGACACACACAGACAGACACAGACATGTGATAGACACAGACAGGTGAGAGGCTGACAGACACACAGACTGACACACAGACACGTGACAGACAGACAGACAGACACACAGACACGTGACAGACAGACAGACACGTGACACAGACAGACACACAGACACGTGACAGACAGACAGACAGACACACAGATATGTGACAGACAGACAGACACACAGATATGTGACAGACAGACAGAAAGACACACAGACACGTGACAGAGACAGATACACAGACAGACAGACACACAGATACATGACAGACAGACAGACAGACACACAGACACGTGACAGACAGACAGACAGACACACAGATATGTGACAGACACACAGACACACAGACATGTGACAGACAGACAGACACACAGACACGTGACAGACACACAGACAGACACACAGACACGTGACAGACAGACAGACAGACACACAGATATGTGACAGACAGACACACAGATATGTGACAGACACACAGACACACAGACATGTGACAGACAGACAGACAGACACACAGATATGTGACAGACAGACAGACAGACAGACACACACACAGACAGACAGACACACAGACACGTGACAGACAGACAGACAGACACGTGACACACAGACACGTGACAAACAGACACGTGACAGACAGACATGTGATAGACAGACAGACAGACAGACACACAGACACGTGACAGTCAGACATGTGACAGACAGACACACAGACAGACAGACACACAGACAGACAGACACACAGACACATGACAGACACACGGACAGGTGACAGACAGACACATGACAGACAGACAGACAGACATACAGACACATGACAGGCAGACAGACAGACAGACACGTGACAGGCAGACAGACAGACAGACACACAGACACGTGACAGGCAGAGAGACAGACAGACAGACAGACAGACACACAGACACGTGACAGGCAGACAGACAGACAGACAGAAAGAGACACACGTGACAGACAGACAGACGAGAGGCAGACAGACACACAGACACGTGACAGGCAGACAGACAGACAGACAGACACACAGACACACAGACACGTGACAGGCAGACAGACAGACAGACAGACGAGAGGCAGACAGACAGACAGACAGACACACAGACACGTGACACACAGGCAGACAGACACATCACAGACAGACGCACGGACATGTGACAGGCAGACATGTGATAGACACAGACAGACAGACAGACAGACAGACAGACGAGAGGCAGACACGTGACAGACACACAGACACACAGACACGTGACAGACAGACAGACAGACACACAGACGCATGACAGGCAGACAGACAGACACACACGTGACAGACAGACACACAGACACGTGACAGACAGACGAGTCAGACAGACACACAGACACATGACAGGCAGACAGACAGACAGACAGACAGACACACAGATAGACACACGGATAGACACACGGACACGTGACAGACAGACACACAGACACGTGACAGACAGACAGACAGACAGACGAGAGACAGACAGACACACAGACACGTGACAGACACACAGACACATGACAGACACGTGACAGACAGACACACAGAAACATGACAGACAGACAGACAGACACATGACACACACACAGACAGACACACGGACACTTGACAGGCAGACATGTGACAGACACACAGACAGACAGACACACGGATAGACACACGGATAGATACACGGATAGACACACGGACACGTGACAGACACACAGACACAGACAGACAGACAGACACAGACATGTGACAGATGGGCAGACACACTGCTGTGACACCATCAACACGTTCCCATAGCAACCATAGCCCGTCAAACCTCAGATGAAGTCTCACCGACACTCAACCTGCTGCTCATGTACTTCCTCCTGAAACAAGCCCCGCCCCTCACACACCTGATACCCCGACAGGTGAAAGCTGACGTCTGATTGGACGGTTGCCTCAGGTATATTTACTCCTGCAGCTTTGTGAAACAGTCAGCTGACAGAACAGGAAGTACACCTGTCTCACCTGCAAACTGTGTCCTGTCTGACGTGTACATTAGCATGACGGCTAGCACTGTAAGCTCCCTCTGTATAACAGCTACAGCCCTATTTACCCAGAATGCAACAGTAACGTGCCATCCTGTCACCTCACCATGGAAAACTTCATTAGGAGTTCTTTTATTCACCTGTCTCTACTGTATTTATTGATTCATTTATTGATCTATGTCTGTAACCCCACACCCATCCACTGATCGATCCACTGATCCACTGATCGATTGATCCCCGTGTGTTATTTTCCTCATGATGAATTTAACCTGACTGAATGTGAGCTCAAAGAAATCAATAAACCACGTGACTTCCTGTCTGTCTTTCTGTGGGCTTTTTTTTAACTTTACTGTCATGAACCAACAGGTGATTAACACATCAGATTCTACCTGACATCACACAGCTATGTTCATGAGGGGCGTTATATGAGCAACAGTGCCATGGTGCCCTCTTAAGGGAATGCTGTACCATGTATTGTTGTATTGTGTATTTATGTGGTTTTTTTGTTTGTTGATTTTTTATGGAAGCAGGCAATGTGCACAGCACTGAAGTCAAAGACAAATTTCCCTTCGTGGACAATAAAGTATATCGTATCGTCATCCCCTTTGTCTCAGTCTGTCCCAGACTGTCTCAGTCTGTCCCAGACTGTCTCACCTGTGTCCCAGACTGTCTCACCTGTGTCTCAGACTGTCTCAGACTGTCCCAGACTGTCTCACCTGTGTCTCAGTCTGTCCCAGACTGTCTTACCTGTGTCTCAGACTGTCCCAGACTGTCTCACCTGTGTCTCAGACTGTCTCAGACTGTCCCAGACTGTCTCACCTGTGTCTCAGCCTGTCCCAGACTGTCTCACCTGTGTCTCAGTCTGTCCCAGACTGTCTCACCTGTGTCTCAGACTGTCTCAGACTGTCCCAGACTGTCTCACCTGTGTCTCAGCCTGTCCCAGACTGTCTCAGTCTGTCCGTAACTGTCACACCTGTGTCTCAGACTGTCTCACCGGTGTCTCAGTCTGTCTCAGACTGTCTCACCTGTGTCTCAGACTGTCTCACCTGTGTCTCAGTCTGTCTCAGACTGTCTCATCTGTGTCTCATGTGTGAATATGTTAAAGTTCACTGGAGGTTAAATTTAAGTTTTTCACTGTCACACTATTAAAAAGATGAAACTGAATTTGTCTCTGAGCTCAAATAAAACAATAAAGAACCTGCCTTGTCCGTCAGCAGGACAGGGCTTCATGTTGGACAGGTGAATTTGTCTTCACCCTCTGAACTCAAATAAAAAAAGCTTCATGTTAAAAAGGTTGAAAAAAGAGTCGAAGCGAAGCACCGACTCACCCAAAACAAATGTGTCCTCTCTTCAAACTGCAGAAATATAAACCAGGAAACAGCGACATAGAATCAGACTCACCGGCTGGTGTCTGTGGCATGACGGCGTGCTCCTGACAGTTTCCTGCTGTCATCAGTTGCCTGGCTCCAAACTGTCTCCTTACAAACAAAATCAAAATCCCTCCTCAAACAATTCACTTGCCCTTTGTTCCCCAGGCCACGCCTCCTCACATCTGAGCAGTGCTGAGCAGTGGGAGGGGCCAAGTTAAAGGGGTAGTCCCCAAATATTCACCTGTGTGTTGTGTCACAGCTGATCATTTTTCCCCGTTAAAGGGTTTTTTTGGGAAGTTTTTCCTGATCAGCTGTGAGGGTCCTAAGGACAGAGGGATGTCATATGCTGTAAAGCCCTGTGAGGCAAACTGTGATTTGTGATATTGGGCTTTATAAATAAAATTGATTGATTGATTGATTGATTGATTGATTGATTGATTGATCATCAGGGCCCTGTTTCAGAGAGCAGACTCAACAACCTCTGATCCTGATCTCTGAGCTGAGAAGCTGATCAGGCTCAGTCAACTCTGAGGATGTTCAGCCTGAGGGAAGCTCGTTCATGGTGAGCACCAACAGACATCATCAGCGCAGTACAGATAACATGATTTTTAAAAGCAGAGCCACTGATTTCATCCAAAACTGAATCAGAGGTTTGAAGACATGAAAAATCAATGTGCTCCATCAGCTGAACAGAGTGAGGTGTGATGGGAACAGCCTGCAGAGCGTGTTCATATGTGAAGTGATGTGATGTCATGTGATGAGGTCATGTGTTTAACATACAGAAACATGTTTCTATCTTAACAGTGTTCATATATTTGAATATAATGTATTCAGCTGTAATGTGATGGAGCCCAAACACAGTGGGCACAAACTCAACATCAAACACACAGATATTAAACAGACTGGAACTGATCCTGACGTCATGACGACGTGGACACCAGGCTGATGGAGCTATTATTGGATGTTGAGTCCCATCAATGAGCCAGTTCCATCTTTGAATATATGAGACGTCTTGATCAATGACCTCATCATGTGTCCAGGTAGATTCATTTCTCATTAACACTGACACACCTGCAGCTCTGTGGAATTCCTCTGTGATGAGCCGCTCTGATTTATGTCCAGGGAAAACCAGAAACACTTTTCTTATGGCCCGACAAACCGCTGTCTTTGCTCCGATGATGATGATGATGTGTAATATGTGATATATGTGTGTGGAACAGATTGTTAGATAAATGATAGAGTGTGAGGTCAAACAGTATCTTTCATAGAGACACTCCTCCAGGAACCATAAGACATCACCGTCTCCTCACACAACAGACCCTCAATCATTTCTGACTCAGCATCCACCATTTTATTCACTAAAGTACACTCCATGTTACCACTTCCTGTTATAGGCTCAGCAGACGATTAGCCTCAGGCTGAGATGAGGAGTATGTTGCCATAGTAACTGACTCAGGGTTACACTGAACTGGCCATGACCTCAACACTCTCTCATGTTTCAGGCTGATGGCGTAGATAGCATCAGAGCACGTATTCTAACTGTGTGTCTGTTCCAAGTGGGTGACACTTCCTGTTGGCTCCTGCTCAGGGGACACAGCTTCAAACATGGACACTTCACACACAGAAGATCTGACCAATCAGATTAGAGTCACCAGTTCAGTATCTGACCACTTTGTAAAACATGATGATGTCACAGTGAAGCTGACCTCTGACCCTTGACCTTCATTATTTCATCCTTTCAGATGTTAGTGTGAAGTTTTGTCAGAATTAGTGAATTCTTCAATATAGACAAA
This sequence comes from Epinephelus moara, assembly GCF_006386435.1. NCBI lineage: Eukaryota > Metazoa > Chordata > Actinopteri > Perciformes > Serranidae > Epinephelus > Epinephelus moara. The sequence goes on along the minus strand of NC_065516.1, from coordinate 37,770,386 downwards.
AACAAATGATTTGTGAGGTCACGCTGACCTTTGACCTTCGACTGCCAAACTCTGATCAGTTTATCGTTGAGTCCAGGTGGACGTTTGTGCCAAGACCTTCTTCAGGAATCGTGTCTATGCGAACGGGGCGTTTGTCTGTGGAGCCATAAAAACTCTTTGATGTTTTGACGCCTTTCACAGTGGTGAAATGTGAGTGACATGATGATGTCATAGCAACTGTTGCCATGATGACAAAGTGAATCATCAGTGAAGAGAACAGAAACACAGTTGTGTTGGTTTGTGTAAATAAATATCCTGAGTGATACATCTGAAACCTTCAGGGATGAACCCAGGAAACATTGTGATGGTTAAAACTTCTCTGTTTGGTGCTGAGTTACCATCTGAAAATAAAAACAAACTAATCAGTTTAAAGCGTTGAGACAGATGCGTCCCTGATTGGTCACCCTCAACCAAAGAAAAAAACAAACGAATTGAAGGTTGAGATTATTTTATTGGTTCATGTTCAAGCAGTCCGATCAAAGTTACAGACATCAGCTTTAACAATCCAACAGTATGTGGACCAATCAGAGCTCAGCTGGGCGCTGCTCCCATACAGGACACGAGTTAGGAGTGACACCCAACAGGAAGTGGGCGGAGCTCAGGTCCAGAGCATCACTCAGGTGAGACTTAATAAGCTGCAGGTTCCTAAGACAACCTCTGAACCTGGTGCTGATGGACAGGCAGTTCTGTTTGACTCCAGCTGCAACAGAGAGACAGAGAGACAGGTGGACATAAAGACAGAGACAGTGAGACAGATGGAGACAGAGAGACAGGGTCAGTATGAGTCCTCACAGCCATCTTTATGTTTCCATTCAAACCTTCAGAGCTGGGCGGAGCATCTCACCTGGAAACCCACCCAGGTAAACTGGGTTGTTGGTCTCAGCAGAGGTGGATTGTGGGTAAGGGTTGGGGGTAGTGTAACTCCGCCCGTCGACACTCAGACTCAGGGTGTTTTTGGTTTTTCTGGCCAGCAGGTGGTGCCACCGTCCGTCACACAACATGTGACCAACAGAACGAGCTGACACTCGCCCCGCCCCGTTATTCACGTTAAACACCACCTGAGGAAAAACACAGGTGAGTGATGTCACACATAAACACACACAAACACACACACACACACACACACACATATGACTCTCTGCTCACCTGTCCATCAATCATCTCCAGTCCGATGGCATCCACCTTTGCACTACTGATTCCCAAAAACACTCCCTCTGATTGGCTCGTTCGAAACTCCAGAGACACAGACACGTCTGAGCCCACCTTGTACCCATCACGCACTGAGCGCACACACACACACACACACACACACACACACACACAGATTAACACCAAGATCACATATCATCACGTATGTTGTCTTTCTTTAAGTTGGACTTACTGAGGGCAGCATATCCACTGCCATTATAGTAACTTCCTGTCTGGTCTTTGGTGAAACAGGAAGTGACATGGTGCTGCGAGGTGGGCTTGGACAGATCCAATGTGGCTCCGTTCAGAATGACAGAGCGAATACAACCTGGAAAACTGCTGCTCACCTGAGAGACGGAAACAAGACATGTTACAGGAAGTGCAGGTGAGGCTCAGGCAGTCACCAGGGCAACACTCTGTTTGAGGGTGTTTGGTCCTCAGATGAGATCACGTACGTTAATCCTCCTGGTGGGCAGCGTGTGCGGCAGTCCTCCCAGGTAGAGTCTGCTCTCCACGTCCAGCTGGTTTCCTTTAACAGACACAGTGTCCAGATGCGACCCATCAACAGACACCGACACAGACCGCCGGCTGACCTCGGCGCTCACCTGACGGAGAATCACAGAGTTTAAACAGCTAGAACCAAAGATCTGGGACTCTGTGGAACCGTGATACGAACACAGATTCACTCACAGTGTGCCACTCTCCGTCATTAACAACCACGGATGAGGTGACGGAGGCAGGGCCTTTCCCCAGGTCAGCTGACATCATCAGTCTCCCCCCCGTCAGTCTGAGGACGATGAAGTCCATCTGTTTGGAGTCAGAGAGGAGGAGGATCAGCCCGTCTGCAGCTCTGCTCCGAACTGACAACCTCAGCGACACACTGAGGACGAGAAGAGACACAACATGCAGGAGTCAGATGTATGTGCGGAGCCGCGCCTCTCCCTGGCTGCAGCCCTGCCCCCATCATCGTCACGGTGACTCACCTCCTTTTGACAGTGTTGGGATTAATGATGAAGGTCATGTGACTGTGTTTGGACAAACCAAACTGAACCGCTGACGGCAGGAAGGTTGGCTCCGCCTCCGACACACACTGCATCACGCACAGTTCAATAAACAATAATCAGTCAATAATCAACAACAATGATCAATAACTGATAATTCTAATGTTTATACTTGTTTATGTTTATAATGATCAATAATAAACTTATTGATTACGGTTAATGTTCCAGGTGTCAGGGCGCTCAGGTGTGTGGGTGGGGCCACAGGCGGGTGGACGGGGTCAGGAGTTGGTTCTACATCCTGGTCATCAGGTAGTACTGCCCCCGCGACCTTTTCTTCCAATAGGCAGCTGTCGAGCTCCGCCCCCTCATACCTCAAAGCTCCTGATAGGTCGACCAGCCTGGGGGAGGGGCCAAACATAATCAATCAATCAATCAATCAATCAATCAATTTTATTTATAAAGCCCAATATCACAAATCACAATTTGCCTCACANAATCCGCATGACACAATGAGACAGAGACAGAGAGAGAGAGAGAGAGAGAGAGAGTAAGAGTTAACCAATCAGACAGATAGAAAACTCTGTGTGTGTGTGTGTGTGTGTGTGTGTGTGTGTGTGTGTGGTTGTGTGTCCCCTTTAATTAAAGAGGTGCAACATCAGACCCAACAACCTAGAGTCTGCTGCAGCTAACCGAGCACTTTGGCGTTCTCTTTGTCACGATTGGGTCATGCACTTGGAGGAGAGTCGCACCCAACAACAGAGGATTTGGCACCAGCGAAGACAACCTCACGCTAATCCAGTACCATCCCAGCCTCCTGATCCAAGCCTCACGTGTCCTCACTGTGGCAGGATATGTGGCTCTAGGATCGGGCTTCATAGTCACTTGCAGTGGCATCGCCATCAGCATCGATAGCCACTGTCACGTTCACCACAGCTGTATGGAAGCTATGTCATCTTCAACTACGATGGACCGCCAGAAGAAGTGTGTGTGTGTGTGTGTGTGTGTGTGTGTGTGAGTGTGAGGAACTTACACTCCGCCCACCACCAGGTGTTGGATGCAGCCTCTGAACCACCTGGACACATTCTGTAATCTGATTGGCAGACGAGACACCTCCCCTGATGGCAGCCCACCAATGAAGAAAGAGGCCGGTGACAAACGAGAAAATCCGCCCGGCAACAGAGAGACAGACTTGATGTGTCCCTCGTCCACCTGCATGGACAGAGACCTGCGAGACAGACAAGTGGTAAATGGACCTGCATTTGTATAGCGCCTTTCTAGTCATCTAGTGACCACTCAAAGCACTTTTTACACTACGGGTCACATTCACCCATTCACACACACATTCATACACTGGTGGCCGAGGCTACCATACAAGGTGCCACCTGCTACTCAGTTTTTAACACACTCACACACCGATGGAACAGCCATCGGGAGCAATTTGGGGTTCAGTATCTTGCTCAAGGATACTTCGACATGCAGCCTGGAGAAGCCCGGGATCGAACCACTGATCTTTCGATTGGTGGACGACCCGCTCTACCTCTGAGCCACAGCCGCATAAGTGATATATTAATACTCATGAAACAGGTAAGACAGGTGAGACAGGTGTCTGTTTCCATGGTAACACCTACTTCCTGCTGATGGTGATAATCACAGAGTGTTTTGTCCCGTCACTGAAGGATCCTCCATTAGGTTTCATCACCATCACCCTCCGAGTAGCCCCGCCTACCTCACCAAGCTCCGCCTCTAATGCGCCTGAGACCAGGTGGACAGACAGGAAGTGCTGCAAACACACACACACACACACACACACACACAGAAGACAACGGTGGTTACACAACGGTAAAAACATCTGGCATCCAGGTGAGTCACATGACCTGTCCATCTCACCTGTCTCTGTGTATGGTCGTCACTAAAGGCAGCCAGCAGGACTCCTGATTGGTTGTTGGTAGAGAAGGAGAAGAGGAGCTCCGCTTCCTGACGGAATGATGGAGGAGCGATCTGAACGAAGCCTTCGGCCAACACCGACACACTGCGTACCGCCTGGAACAGGTGACATCATCAGTGTCATCAAAGTAATGGTGATTGATTATTGATTATGACCAAGGGTCGATCAGTCTAATGTTTGTTTGTCAACAACCAACAAAAATCCTCTGAGCATCAATGATACAACAATATACTACAATATACTAGAACTATACTACACTATACTGCAACAGTACTACACTTTACTACAATATACTACAATTACAATATAATCTACTACAGCTATACTATACTAAATCCCCTCTGAGCGTCAGTGATACCAACTGTACTTCACTATACTGCACTTTGTTTTAATTGTGTGAAGCACTTTGTGTTGCATTCTGTTTGTATGAAAAATGCTATATAAATAAAGTTTGATTGATTTGTACCATACAAATGAATGTTAACATGTTTCCCTGTCTGACAGCATCATGTAACACATGATCTATTATCAGATCACGTTATTGATAGTAGATGTTCCTCTGGTGTGACTCTGACTTTATGTTCTTACTTTTCTGTGTGTGTGAATATATTTGTCTTTGTGCAGCTGCACCTGAATGTCTCCTCTGAGGATTGGTGTGTGTTAGCACCTACTGCATGATAACACTGTGTTTAACATGAAGGAAGCAGTGGGCTTTTATTGTGAAACATCCACAGGAAATGTTGACATTGTTTTTCGTCCTTCACACTCCACATGCTTTTTGTAACAACGCTCTGTGATGACACCTGATAACACATGATTCTGTATGACCTCGACAAACTGTAAAAACTGTACAAACTGTACAAGGCTGAGGAAACTGTCTTCATCATCATCATTTTCATCATACCCTTGTCCATGAACCACTTTTCAAAGCAGGTTACAGAGTGCTTCACATATAAGCCCCCGCCCCCTAAAAATTATTAAATAAAAAACAAATAAATGAATAAACAAATGATATTAGTTTCAGTTTTGGACACATGATGTATGAAAATCTGCACTGATATCAGATTTGTGTTGAAATGAGACTTATTTTTTATCCATCAAAAATCAAACCGACCTGAAGTTTCTCATTTTTCACATTTTTTTAAAAATGAAGTTCAAATACACTAAAGATTTGAGCTAAAAGAAACAAAGGAAGGATTCAAACTTAAAAACGAGAACTGCAAGCAGTTACGAATGCGATCCAAGCCTCCCCATGCAACTCAATCTCCATGCCCCGAGGAGACCACGAAAATCGGCCCCTTAGGACAATGGGCTCGGGGCCAGCGCCAGAACACAGGCCAATGTCTGAGCTGCAGTATTCACCGTAATGGGAAGTGCACTGGAAGTGCCAAAGGCTGAATGCGTTTGTTGCAATAAGTCATGTGCACTTTGACCAATCATTACCAAATTTCATAAAAATCGGTGTAGCCTTTAGCAGATAAAAACTTCCCAGGTGTATAGCGCCCCCCTAGTGCCCAATGTTCACCAAAATCTGTTCACACCCTCACAGTCACATACTAACCAAGGATCTCGGTTTTGGTTTTGATAGCTTTTAATTTGACAAAGATACAGAACTGTTTGCTTTTTTTATAGCTAGCTAAAAAAATGTGTTCATTAATAATTCGCACATTTTATGACTGGACATAATTCTTTTGAGAACTTTAAATCAGGTCCATCTTGTGAGTCTAGAGGCCACGTTTCATGCAGGTCGCACAAAATCTGTAGGAGGAGTTCGAAAAAGTAGGTTTTGCAGTTCCCATTTTGCAGTTTTAGCAATTTTTGGCATAAAAGAAGTTAAGCGGAAGTGGGCGACGCCATGGACACTTGATGAAGCTCCATTCAGGGAATCCATGGATATAAAGCTTCTGAATGTGCAACATATGGTGTGGGAGTCAAATGGCAAAAACCGTTGGCCTTGATTGTAGCGCCCCCTGCAGGTGCACATGTGTAATTTCTTGCATCTGAGGTCCCTGCAGGGGTCTGGATCAACCCTCCAAACTGCACCACCCTCCCTTGCACAGTGTAGCCTACAGTACCACTTTTACTTACAGAAAAATAATAATAATAAGATGTATAATAATAATAATAAAAATCTGAACAAAAACAATAGGGTTCCCAGCACCGCTGGTCCTGGGAAACGTGTCTGCTTGCATGCGCGTTCCCCAGGCCCCACGGGCTTGGACCCCTCATAAACTTTAAATCCAGGTGTGTGTGGGTATAACGAGCTCTCTGTGACGTCAGTATCCATCTCTGCCTCAGTGTGTATAGACACTACATACAGTACCTTCAAGACGCAGCCCTTCCTGACTCCGTATGCGTCTCTCAGTAGATCAAAGTTCGACCGAGCGATCTCCACGTTCTTTATGCAGCCCACATACGATCTGGAGACTACCTGTCGCCTAGCAACCAGACAGACAGGTAGAAACAGTCAGACAGGTAGAAACAGTCAGACAAGAAGAAACACACAGACGCCTCCTGTGACATCACACACTCACCTTATTTGTCTGGAGACAGGAAGTCCCCCGATGTAGATGGGGTCCAGGTCGGAGCGGTTCAAGTCAGAGGCAGTTCCAGGTGACTCTGCCTCCAACACCTCCTTGTCTGATGATTGGTTGGCTGCCATGATGGACAGGTAACCTGATAACATAGTAAACGACAGTATTATTACAGTATAGTAGCAGTAGCAGTAGTAGTAGTAGTGGTAGTAGCAGTAGCAGTAGTAGTGGTAGTAGCAGTAGCAGTAGTAGTAGTAGGAGTAGCAGTAACAGCAGTAGTAGCAGTAGCAGTAGCAGTAGTAGTAGCAGCAGTAGTAGCAGTAGCAGTAGCAGTAGTAGCAGTAGCAGTAGTAGTAGTGGTAGTAGCAGCAGTAGTAGCAGTAGCAGCAGTAGCAGTAGTAGTAGCGGCAGTAGTAGCAGTAGCAGTAGTAGCAGTAGCAGTAGCAGTAGTAGCAGTAGCAGTAGTAGTAGTAGTAGTAGCAATAGCAGTAGTAGTAGCAGTAGCAGTAGTGGTAGCAGCAGTAGTAGCAGTAGCAGTAAGAGGAGTAGTAGTAATAGCAGTAGTAGTAGCAGTAGCAGTAGTAGTAGCAGTAGCAGCAGTAGCAGTAGTAGTAGTAGCAGTAGTAACAGTAGCAGTAGTAGTAGTAGTAGTAGTAGTAACAGTAGCAGTAGTAGTAGTAGTAGTAGCAGTAGTAGCAGTAGCAGTAGCAGTAGTGGTAGTAGCAGTAGTAGCAGTAGCAGTAGTGGTAGTAGCAGTAGTAGCAGTAGCAGCAGTAGTAGCAGTAGGAGTAGCAGTAGTAGCAGTAGTTGCAGTAGCAGCAGTAGTAGTAGGAGTAGCAGTAGCAGTAGTAGCAGTAGTTGCAGTAGCAGCAGTAGTAGTAGGAGTAGCAGTAGTAGCAGTAGCAGTAGTAGTTGTAAGAATAGCAGTAGTAGTAGCAGCAGTAGTAGCAGTAGCAGTAGTAGCAGTAGCAGTAGTAGCAGTAGCAGTAGTAGTAGTAGGAGTAGCAGTAGCAGCAGTAGTAGTAACAACAGTAGTAGTAGCAGTAGCAGTAGTGGTAGGAGCAGTAGTAGCAGTAGCAGTAGTAGGAGTAGTAGCAGTAGCAGTAGAAGTAGTAGCAGTAGTAGTAGTGGTAGTAGCAGCAGCAGCAGTAGCAGTTGTGGTAGTAGCAATAGTAGGAGTAGCAGTAGCAGTAGCAGCAGTAGTGGAAGTAGCAGCAGTAGCAGTAGTGGTAGTAGCAGTAGCAGTAGTAGTAGCAGTAGCAGTAGCAGTAGTGGTAGTAGCAGCAGCAGTAGCAGCAGTAGCAGTAGTGGAAGTAGCAGTAGTAGCAGTAGCAGTAGCAGCAGTAGCAGTAGCAGTAGCAGTAGTGGAAGTAGCAGTAGTAGCAGTAGCAGTAGCAGCAGTAGTAGTAGCAGTAGCAGTAGTGGTAGTAGCAGTGGTGTTAGTAGCAGTAGCAGTAGTAGTAGTAGCAGTAGCAGCAGTAGCAGTAGTGGTAGTAGCAGTAGCAGTAGTAGTAGCAGTAGCAGTAGCAGTAGTGGTAGTAGCAGCAGCAGTAGCAGTTGTGGTAGTAGCAGTAGTAGTAGTAGGAGTAGCAGTAGCAGTAGCAGCAGTAGCAGTAGTGGTAGTAGCAGTAGCAGCAGTAGTAGTAGCAGTAGCAGCAGGAGCAGTAGCAGTAGTGAAAGTAGCAGTAGCAGTAGTGGTAGTAGCAGTAGTGGTAGTAGCAGTAGCAGCAGCAGTAGTAGTATTAGCAGTAGCAGCAGTAGCAGTAGTGGTAGTAGCAGTAGTAGTAGTAGTAGGAGTGGAAGTAGCAGTAGCAGCAGTAGCAGTAGTAGCAGTAGCAGTAGCAGTAGCAGTTGTGGTAGTAGCAGTAGTAGTAGTAGGAGTAGCAGTAGCAGTAGTAGTGGAAGTAGTAGTAGTAGCAGGAGTAGCAGTAGCAGCAGTAGCAGTAGTGGTAGTAGCAGTAGTGGTAGTAGTAGTGGAAGTAGTAGTAGTAGCAGGAGTAGCAGTAGCAGCAGTAGCAGTAGTGGTAGCAGCAGTAGTGGTAGTAGCAGTAGCAGCAGTAGTAGTAGCAGTAGCAGCAGTAGCAGTAGCAGTAGTGAAAGCAGCAGTAGCAGTAGCAGTAGTAGCAGTAGCAGTAGTAGTAGTAGGAGTAGCAGTAGCAGTAGCAGTAGCAGCAGTAGTAGTAACAACAGTAGTAGTAGCAGTAGCAGTAGTGGTAGGAGCAGTAGTAGCAGTAGCAGTAGTAGGAGTAGTAGCAGTAGCAGTAGAAGTAGTAGCAGTAGAAGTAGTGGTAGTAGCAGCAGCAGCAGTAGCAGTTGTGATAGTAGCAGTAGTAGTAGCAGTAGCAGTAGCAGTAGCAGTAGCAGCAGTAGCAGTAGTGGAAGTAGCAGTAGTAGCAGTAGCAGTAGTAGCAGTAGTAGTAGCAGTAGCAGCAGTAGCAGTAGCAGTAGTGAAAGTAGCAGTAGCAGTAGCAGTAGTGGTAGTAGCAGTAGTGGTAGTAGCAGTAGCAGCAGTAGTAGTATTAGCAGTAGCAGCAGTAGCAGTAGTGGTAGTAGCAGTAGTAGTAGTAGTAGTAGGAGTAGAAGTAGCAGTAGCAGCAGTAGCAGTAGTAGCAGTAGCAGTAGCAGTAGTGGAAGTAGCAGTAGTAGCAGCAGCAGTAGCAGCAGTAGCAGTAGTGGTAGTAGCAGTAGTAGCAGTAGCAGTAGCAGTAGCAGTAGTAGTAGTAGTAGCAGTAACAGTAGCAGCAGTAGCAGTAGCAGTAGTAGTAGTAGTTACAGTAGTAGTAGTAGTAGCAGCAGTAGCAGTAGCAGTAGTAGTAGTAGTTACAGTAGCAGTAGCAGTAGCAGCAGTAGCAGCAGTAGCAGTAGCAGTAGCGGTAGCAGTAGCAGTAGCAGTAGCAGTAGTAGCAGTAGTAACGGTAAGGAATTAGTGCGCATGCGCCACGGTGTATGCAGCCTGTTCCTGTTCCTGCTTACTTTAACTTTGTTTTTCTACTTTTTTCCTCTTTTCTTTATCTTACTTGTTCTGTTTTTACTTTAGTTATTTATTAAGCTACGTCCTCTCTAATCATGCTTGTGTGGAGAGTTTGTGTTGTTTTGCTTGTGGTGGAATCGCTCCTTTTACTCTGCCACTTGACCGTCGCTCAGCAACACCGTTTTACTCTGCCACTTGACCGTCGCTCAGCAACACCGCATTGTTCACTCCAGGGATCAGCTGATGGAGCTGAAGCCGGCCAGTTTGGCTACGGTGAGGGAGGATATCCCTGCTGAACTTTGGAGGAAAACACACCGGGGCTGCAGAGGGAAAAGATCGCTACGGCGGTGGAAAGGAGCGAAACACCGGAGACTTATGGAGAGGAAGACATTCAAGCCGTGTCTCCCATCTATCATCATGGGCAACGTGAGATCACTGGGGAATAAGATGGACGAGCTTACAGCGCTAACCCGGAGTCATCAGGAATACCGGGAGTGTAGCCTGATGATTTTCTCGGAGTCATGGCTACACACGGATGTTCCTGACCACAATGTTTCCACCGTGGGTTTCCACACTGTCCGGGCTGACAGGGACTGCACTAAGAGCGGTAAGCGTAAAGGAGGTGGGCTTGCTGTTTACGTGAACAACAGGTGGTGCAATCCTGGTCACATCACAGTCAAAGACCGCATCTGCAGCCCGGATATTGAACTGTTAGCTGTGGGCCTCCGTCCTTACTATTTACCCCGTGAATTCTCACATGCTATTGTAGTGGCTGCTTATATCCCCCCGTCCGCTAACCCGACGTCGGCATGTGACGTCATCCACTCCACAATAGCCGGACTACAGACTGCACACCCGAGTGCTCTCATTATAATCTCGGGTGACTTCAACCATGTCTCTATTAAAAAGACACTCCCGAAATTCACCCAGTATGTGACCTGTAAAACCAGAGAGGAGAAGAGCCTGGACCTGCTGTATGCTAATGTAAAGGACGCATACACCTCCACGTCCCTTCCCCCGCTGGGTAGATCAGATCACAACTTGGTGCTTCTCACCCCCTGCTATGTGCCTCTAGTGAAGAGGCTGCCTGTGACCACAAAGACAGTGAGGACATGGTCAGAGGACTGCTATGAGGCACTGCAGGGCTGTTTTGAGGTGACTGACTGGAATGTACTCTGTGAGCCACATGGAGAGGACATTGATGGGCTTACTGAGTGCATTACAGACTACATTAATTTCTGTGTGGACGGCATTGTCCCAGCAAGGACTGTGCGGTGTTACCCAAATAACAAGCCTTGGGTAACAAAGGACATCAAAGCCATACTCAACCTGAAGAAGAGGGCTTTCAGAGGTGGCAACAGGGAGGAGCTGAGGGACATTCAGAGGGAGCTGAGTGCAAAGATCAATGAGGCTAAGGACGGCTACAGGAGGAAGCTGGAGAGGAAACTCCAGCTGAATAACATGAGCGAGGTCTGGAGTGGTATGAGGACCATCACCGGTTACAGACCAACTAGCAGTGGAGCTGATGGTAGTGTGGCTAGGGCCAATGAGTTAAATCTGTTCTTCAATAGGTTTGACACTGCTGCCCTGGCCCCTGTTGGCTCTCCTGCTGACTGTCTCCAGCCACCACCACTTCTGACCCCCCCTCCTCCTCCTGATAGCACCTCATCCAACTTGGTGAGCCCCTCACACCCATCCCCCACTCCTCACACCTCCTCTGGCTCCCATGCTACCTGCCCTCCTCTCACTTTGGACTCCAACTCTCCCCCTCCTCAACCTGCACTCTTTACACCTCTACATGTTAGGAGACAGCTGAGCAAACTCCCCGCCGGTAAGGCTGCAGGCCCTGATGGTGTCAGCCCACGGGTTCTCAGAGCCTGCGCCGAACAGCTCTGTGGAGTGCTTCATCGTGTCTTCAAAATGAGCCTGAGCCTCCAGAGGGTCCCTGTGATATGGAAGACGTCCTGCCTCGTTCCAGTGCCAAAGATGCCGCAACCCAGCGGTCTCTCGGACTACCGACCAGTGGCACTGACGTCACATATCATGAAGACCCTGGAGAGACTTGTCCTGGAGCAGCTCAGGCCTATGGTCAGGCCGCACCTGGATCCCCTCCAGTTCGCCTACCAGCCCCGGATTGGAGTTGAGGATGCCCTCATTTACCTGCTGAACCGCATCTACGCCCACCTGGACAAGCCGGGGAGCACTGTGAGGGTCACGTTCTTTGACTTCTCCAGTGCTTTCAATACCATCAGGCCTGCTCTACTGGGTGACAAGCTGACGGCGATGCTGGTGAATCCCCCCCTTGTGTCCTGGATTGTGGATTACCTCACTGGCCGACCACAGTACGTGCGCTTGCGGCACTGTGTGTCAGACACAGTGGTCAGCAATACCGGGGCTCCACAAGGTACTGTCCTCTCTCCTTTCCTCTTCACCCTTTACACCACGGACTTCAGCTACCAGACAGAGTCTTGTCATCTTCAGAAGTTTTCTGATGACTCTGCTATAGTTGGATGTATCAGCAAGGGTGAGGAGGCTGAATACAGGGCTGTGGTGAATAACTTTGTCTCATGGTGTGAGCTGAACCACCTGCAGCTCAACACAACAAAGACAAAAGAGCTGGTGGTGGATCTGAGGAGAACGAGGACACCAGTGACCCCAGTTTCCATCCTGGGGCATAACGTGGACATTGTAGAACACTACAAGTACCTGGGTGTGTTCATAGACAATAAACTGGACTGGACTAAGAACACTGAAGTCCTTTACAAGAAGGGACAGAGCCGCCTCTATTTTCTGAGGAGGCTCCGCTCCTTTAACATCTGCCGGACTATGCTGAGGATGTTTTATGAGTCTGTGGTGGCCAGTGCTATTCTGTTTGCTGTGGTGTGCTGGGGCAGCAGACTGAGAGTAGCCGATGCCAACAGACTCAACAAGCTGATCAGAAAGGCCAGTGACGTTGTGGGGGTGGAGCTGGACCCTTTGACAGCAGTGTCAGACAGGAGGATGCTGTCAAAGGTGCGGGCGATACTTCAGCATGGCTCTCACCCTCTCCACAACGCTCTGGTCGAACAGAGGAGCACCTTCAGCCAGAGACTGATTGCTCCTAAATGCACCACTGAGCGCCACAGGAAGTCATTCTTACCTGTGGCCATTAAACTGTACAACTCCTCCCTCTGATGATCGGACTCATTTGGCTATTTATAAAACAAAACACACAATATAATTACTCATTCTTATTTCATTTATAACGCTAGAACCATTTCATTGTATATTGTATATATTTCAGATTGTCTACTTTACTATTTTTATTATTTATTTTACTTTATTGTCTACTTTTATATTTTATTTTATGTTAATGTCTACTTTAATATTCTATTTTATTCAAATGTCTACTTTAATATTTTATTTTATTTTATTTTATTTTAATGTCTACTTTAATATTTATTTTATTTATTTCATTGTCTATTTTAGTATTTTATTTATATCTTCATCTTTATCTCTTTTTTCCATTCATGCTGTATTTCTATTTCTACAGTAGCAGTAGTAGCAGTAGCGGTAGCAGTAGTAGCAGTAGCAGTAGTAGTAGTAGGAGTAGCAGTAGCAGTAGTAGCAGTAGTTGCAGTAGCAGCAGTAGCGGTAGCAGTAGTAGCAGTAGCAGTAGTAGTAGTAGTAGGAGTAGCAGTAGCAGTAGTAGCAGTAGTTGCAGTAGCAGTAGGAGTAGCAGTAGCAGTAGTAGCAGTAGTTGCAGTAGCAGCAGTAGTAGTAGCAGTAGTAGCAGTAGCAGTAGTAGCAGCAGTAGCAGTAGCACTAGTAGCAGTAGCAGTAGTAGTAGTAGCAGTAGCAGTAGCAGCAGTAGCAGTAGTAGCAGGAGCAGTAGCAGTAGTAGCAGTAGTAGCAGTAGCAGTAGCAGTAGTAGTAGTAGCAGTAGCAGTAGTAGCAGTAGCAGCAGTAGCAGTAGCAGTAGTAGCAGTAGTAGCAGTAGCAGTAGCAGCAGTAGCAGTAGTAGCAGTAGCAGTAGCAGTAGCAGTAGTAGCAGTAGTAGCAGTAGCAGTAGTAGTAGTAGTAATAGGAGTAGCAGTAGCAGTAGCAGCAGTAGCAGTAGTAGTAGTAGTATGAGTAGCAGTAGCAGTAGCAGTAGCGGTAGCAGTAGTAGCAGTAGCAGTAGCAGTAGTAGTAGCAGTAGTTGCAGTAGCAGCAATAGTAGTAGGAGTAGCAGTAGTAGCAGTAGCAGTAGCAACAGTAGTAGCAGTAGCAGTAGTAGTAGTAGTAGGAGTAGCAGTAGTAGCAGTAGCAGTAGTGGTAGTAGCATTAGTAGCAGTAGTAGCAGTAGCAGTAGTAGCAGTAGTGGTATTAGCAGCAGTAGCAGTAGCAGTAGTAGCAGTAGCAGTAGTGGTAGTAGCAGTAGTAGCAGTAGCAGTAGCAGTAGCAGTAGTAGGAGTAGCAGCAGTAGCAGTAGTAGCAGTAGCAGTAGTAGCAGTAGTAGCAGTAGCAGTAGTGGTATTAGAAGCAGTAGCAGTAGAAGTAGTAGGAGTAGCAGTAGCAGTAGTAGCAGCAGTAGCAGTAGTAGCAGTAGCAGTAGTAGGAGTAGGAGTAGCAGTAGCAGCAGCAGTAGTAGCAGTAGCAGCAGTAGCAGCAGTAGCAGTAGTAGCAGTAGTAGTAGGAGTAGCAGTAGCAGTAGTGGTAGCAGTAGTAGCAGTAGCAGTTGTAGCAGTAGCAGTAGCAGTAGCAGCAGTAGCAGTAGCAGCAGTAGTAGCAGTAGCAGTAGCAGTAGCAGCAGTAGCAGCAGTAGCAGTAGTAGCAGTAGTAGCAGTAGCAGTAGCAGCAGTAGTACCTTTGCGTTTGTTTCTCTGTATAGTGATCTTGTACCAGACGCCGGTGTTGTACTTCCTGTTAGAGGTCAGAATCAGAGAACCTGAGCCGAGGTCAAAGGTTAGACGGATAAGCCCCTCCACCAGCTCCATGGACAGGAAGTCTCTCTGCAGGTGACAGAACGTGAAGTCATGTCTGTTTCTGCTTCACAAAAAGAGCCTCAACCAAAAGTGTTTGTGTGTGTGTGTGTGTGTGTGTGTGAGTGTGTGTCATACAGTGTTGTTGGAGGCCAGGTACAGCAGTAATCCGCCCGGCGACAGGGTTTTAAACAGCAGGACGATGGAGGTGGAGGTCGCTCGCAGAGACTTCTGAACCAATGAGAATCCAGATCCATCAAAGTGGAACGACGTCTCTTCCGCCTGTGGACTGAGACACAGAGACATGGAGAGACAGACAGGAAGAGAGACATATTTTTAAGGACGACCTTCAGATATGTCAAGGCTCAAATATGTTATTCAGAACATACACTTCTCATACACCTGTGGTCGTACACTTGTGGTCATTCACCTGTACTCATACACCTGTACTCATACACCTGTAGTCTTACACCTGTAGTCATACACCTGTGGTCATACACCTGTAGTCCTACACCTGTAGTTCTACACCTGTAGTCATACACCTGTATTCATACACCTGTGGTCATACACCTGTGGTCATACACCTGTGGTCATACACCTGTAGTCATACACCTGTAGTCATTCACCTGTATTCATACACCTGCGGTCATTCACCTGTACTCATACAACTGTAGTCCTACACCTGTAGTCCTACACCTGTACTCATACACCTGTAGTCATACACCTGTAGTCATACACCTGTAGTCATACACCTGTGGTCATACAACTGTAGTCCTACATCTGTAGTCATACACCTGTACTTATACACCTGTAGTCATACACTTGTACTCATACACCTGTAGTTATACACCTATAGTCATACACCTGTAGTTATACACCTGTAGTCCTTCACCTGTAGTCATACATCTGTAGTCATACACTTGTAGTCCTTCACCTGTAGTCATACATCTGTAGTCATACGCCTGTAGTCCTACACCTGTACTCATACACCTGTAGTCATTCACCTGTACTCATACACCTGCAGTCATACACCTGTAGTTATACACCTGTAGTCATACACCTGTGGTCATACACCTGTAGTTATGCACCTGTAGTCATACACCTGTAGTTATGCACCTGTAGTCATACACCTGTAGTCATACACCTGTAGCCATACACCTGTAGTCATACACTTGTACTCATACACCTGTAGTTATACACCTATAGTCATACACCTGTAGTTATACACCTGTAGTCCTTCACCTGTAGTCATACATCTGTAGTCATACACCTGTGGTCATACACCTGTAGTCATACACCTATAGTCATACACCTGTAGTTATACACCTGTAGTCCTTCACCTGTACTCATACACCTGCAGTCATACACCTGTAATCAGAATCAGAATCAGAAATACTTTATTGATCCCCGAGGGGAAATTATTTATGTTACAGGTACTCCTTGCAAGAGAGGAAAGATACGTGAAAATATAAGAAATTTAAACAGTAGTATTAACAAATATATAGTTAAATAAACAGGAATTATTAACAAACATAAACGTAAATAAATATATATATATATATACATATATATATTGTAAACTGAACAAGATTATTTACACAAACAGAATATATACAGTCAGGGTGAATGGGGTTATTGCACAAGTTAAATTAAATTATTGCAGTGTGTGAAAAAGTCTCAGGGCCACTCAGAGGGAGGAGTTGTACAGTTTGATGGCCACAGGCAGGAATGATTTCCTGTGGCGCTCAGTGGTACATCTTGGTGGTATGAGTCTCCCACTGAAAGTACTCTTGTGCCTGACCAGCACATGGTGGAGTGGGTGTGAGACATTGTCCAAGATAGTTCGTAGCTTAGACAGCATCCTCCTCTCTGACACCACCATCAGAGAGTCACACTCCATTCCCACAACGTCACTGGCCTTGCGGATCAGTTTGTTGAGTCTGTTGGCGTCCGCCACCCTCAGCCTGCTGCCCCAGCACACAACAGCATAGAGGATAGCACTGGCCACCACAGACTCATAGAAAATCCTGAGCATAGTCCGGCAGATGTTGAAGGACCTCAGTCGCCTCAGAAAATAGAGACGGCTCTGGCCCTTCCTGTAGAGAGCGTTAGTGTTCTTAACCCAGTCCAGTTTATTGTCAATGTGTACCCCCAGGTACTTATAGTCCTCTACAATGTCCACACTGACCCCCTGGATGGAAACAGGGGTCACCGGTGTCTTGGTCCTCCTCAGATCCACAGCCAGTTCCTTTGTCTTTGCCACGTTGAGCTGCAGATGGTTCTGCTCACACCATGTGACAAAGTTATCCACAACAGCCCTGTACTCATCCTCATCACCCTTGCTGATACATCCAACTATAGCAGAGTCATCAGAAAACTTCTGAAGATGGCAGGTCTCAGTGCAATAGCTGAAGTCCGTGGTGTAGAGGGTGAAGAGGAAGGGAGAGAGGACAGTCCCCTGCGGGGCCCCGGTATTGCTGACCACTCTGTCTGACACACAGCGTTGCAAGCGCACATACTGTGGTCTGCCAGTCAAGTAGTCTACAATCCAGGACACCAGGGGGGCATCCACCTGCATTGCTGTCAGCTTGTCACCCAGTAGAGCTGGACGGATGGTGTTGAACGCACTAGAGAAGTCAAAAAACATGACCCTCACAGTGCTCGCCGGCTTATCCAAATGGGCGTAGACACGGTTGAGCAGGTAGATGATGGCGTCCTCAACTCCAAGTCGGGGCTGATAGGCGAACTGGAGGGGGTCCAAAAGTGGCTTGACCATGGGCCGGAGCTGCTCCAAGACGAGTCTCTCCAGGGTCTTCATGATGTGGGAGGTCAATGCCACGGGTCTGTAGTCCTTGGAGCCACTGGGACGCGACGTCTTTGGCACAGGAACGAGGCAGGATGTCTTCCACAGCAAGGGGACCCTCTGGAGACTCAGGCTCATGTTGAAGACATGCTGAAGTACTCCACATAGCTGGGGGGCACAGGCTTTGAGCACCCTGGGGCTGACACCATCAGGGCCTGCAGCCTTATTTGAGTGGAGTCTCATCAGCTGTCTTCTCACATGGTCAGCAGTGAAGCACATTGTGGAGGTGATGACACGTGGGGGAGGGGTGTAGTCCTCATGATGGAGAGAGCAGTCAGTCTGACCACGGGGAGAGGAGGTGTGAGGAGGAGGAGGAGGGGGGGTCAAGCAGGAGGGTGTTGAGGTGTGAGAGGGAGGAGTGGGGGAGGAGGGCGGAGTGGGAGATGGTTGACCAAGACAGACAGCAGAAGAGTCAGGGGGGGGATGGGCAGGGCCAGTAGTGTCAAATCTGTTAAAAAACAGATTCAGTTCATTGGCCCTGTCCATGCTGCCTTCAACTCCTCTGTGGTTGTTGGTCCTGAAGCCAGTGATGGTCCTCATTCCACTCCAGACCTCTCTCATGTTGTTCTGCTGGAGTTTCCTCTCCAGCTTCCTCCTGTACCTCTCCTTAGCCTCCCTGATCTTCATCTTCAGCTCCCCCTGTATTGTTCTCACCTCCTCCCTGTTACCAGCTCTGAAGGCCCTCTTCTTTGAGTTGAGGATGACTTTGATGTCCTTTGTTACCCACGGTTTGTTATTTGGGTAACAATGGACAGTCCTGGCTGGGACAGTGGAGTCCACACAGAAGCTGATGTAGTCCGTGATGCATTCTGTGAGCCCGTCGATGTCCTCCCCATGTGGCTCACAGAGTGCCTGCCAGTCTGTCACACCAAAACAGCCCTGCAGTGTCTCATAAGTCTCCTCCGACCATCTCCTCACTGTCCTCATGGTCGCAGGCTGGCTCTTGACTAGTGGTACATAGCAGGGGTTGAGGTGCACCAGGTTGTGGTCTGACCTACCCAGAGGGGGGAGGGGGGAGCAGCTGTATGCATCTTTGGCGTTTGCATACAGCAAGTCCAGTGTTCTCTCCTCTCTGGTAGGACAGCTCACATACTGTGTGAATGTGGGCAATGTTGTTGCCATGGTGACATGGTTGAAGTCACCCGAGATAGCTATGAAGGCACTCGGGTGTTTAGTCTGCAGGCGGGCTATGGCGGAGTGAATGACGTCACATGCCGACGTCGGGTTGGCAGAGGGGGGGATGTAAACAGTTACAATAATGGCATGTGAAAACTCCCTGGGCAAATAATACGGCCTGAGTCCAACAGCAAACAGTTCAATGTCCGGGCAACAGATACGTTCCTTAATGGAAATATGGTCAGGACTGCACCAGCGGTTATTTACTAGAACAGCAAGCCCCCCTCCTTTGCGCTTACCGCTCTCGGTGCAGTCCCGGTCGGCCCGAACAGTCTGGAAGCCGCTGATGGAGACGTTGTTGTCGGGAATGTCCTGGTGAAGCCATGTCTCAGTGAAGCACATAAGACTACATTCCCGGTACTCCTTCTGACTTTTGGCGACCGCTGTCAGCTCGTCCATCTTATTTGCCAGTGACCTCACGTTGCCCATGACGAGAGAGGGGAGACACGGCTTATATCTTCTCTTCTCCATAAGCCTCCGTTGTCTCAACCCTGCTTTTTTCCGCCGCTGTTTACTTCCTCCCCTGCATCCTCTGTGTGTTTTCCTCCACAGTTCAGCTGGTATCTCCGATGTTCCGGCCGCCAAGCCGGCCGGCCTCAGCGCAATCAGCTGATCTCTGGAGTAAACAATGCGGCCATGAAGTTGTTGCGCAATGGTGCCGGGTCCGAATGAAATAAGTAATTCCAGGGTGAGGAAAACGAGTACAACTCTCTCAATCAGCATGTTTTGAGAGGGTGCAGTTTCAAAATGACAATCTCAAAAAGCCAGCACAAATACC
>NC_065516.1:37746141-37750908 GCF_006386435.1 Epinephelus moara | reverse complement strand
GCAGTTTCAAAATGACAATCTCAAAAAGCCAGCACAAATACCAAACTTAATAAAGCAAAAAAGTAAGAAAACCAAGAAAACAAGCAGGAGCGACTGCAACAGGCTGCACGCACGGGCGCATGCGCACTAGAGCCGTAGTCATACACCTGTGGTCATACACCTGTAGTTATGCACCTGTGGTCATACACCTGTAGTCATACACCTGTGGTCATACACCTGTAGTTATGCACCTGTGGTCATACACCTGTAGTTATGCACCTGTAGTCATACACCTGTAGTTATACACCTATAGTCATACACCTGTAGTCATACACCTGTAGTCCTTCACCTGTAGTCATACACCTGTAGTCCTACACCTGTACTCATACACCTGTAGTCATTCACCTGTACTCATACACCTGCTGTCATACACCTGTAGTTATAAACCTGTAGTCATACACCTGTGGTCATACACCTGTAGTTATGCACCTGTGGTCATACACCTGTAGTTATGCACCTGTAGTCATACACCTATAGTTATACACCTATAGTCATACACCTGTAGTTATACACCTGTAGTCCTTCACCTGTAGTCATACATCTGTAGTCATACACCTGTAGTCCTTCACCTGTAGTCATACATCTGTAGTCATACACCTGTAGTTATGCACCTGTGGTCATACACCTGTAGTTATGCACCTGTAGTCATACACCTGTAGCCATACACCTGTAGTCATACACCTGTGGTCACACACCTGTAGTCATACACATGTATGTACCTGCTGAAGCAGCCTCCACACTCTCCCTCTCTGCTGTTGTAGTTCCAGAGTCCGATGTTTCTCTCATTGAGAGATGCTTCACCCAGACAGCCCTGGAAGGTGGAGGACTGCAGCATGGCCGGACGCTGACAACACACACACACACACACACACACACACACACACACACACACAGTTATCACCTGTTCACCTGCGCAGACCTGTACACCTGATGTGAGTGTGTGTGCTACCTGAGTGTGAGATCCCAGTCCTCCAATGTGGATCACTGTGTTTTTGTCCACATCTAAAACTCTGGAAGGTCCCGGTGATGTCGCTGTTATCACGGGCAATGTAGCCGACTCTGACTCCAGCTGATGGACTGACAGAGATACATGTGCCCCGAACCTGCCGACATCATAACATCATCACTTGACTTCATCGACATTACTGCATGTTATTTGACACTGAAGTGTTAGGAGCTGTTGTTTTGAGTCGGTATTGTTTTCATTCAGGGTAGATCAGCGTCGATCAGAGCCAATCAGGGCTGATCAGGGTCTATCAGAATTGATCACGGCAGAATAGGACAAATCAAGGTCTATCAGAGTCAATCGGGGATGATCAGGGTGTATCAGAATCAATCAGAGCCGATCATGGTTGATTAGGGATGATCAAGTTGATCAGGGCCAATCAGGGTCGATTAGGGTGGTTCAGGGCCGATCAGGGCCGATTAGGGTCTATCAGGGTTGATCAGAGTCGATCAGGGTAGATCAGGGTCTATCAGGGTCTATCAGAGTTGATCAGGGTCGATCACGGTCTATCAGGGTCGATCAGGGTCTATCAAGGCTGATAATGGTCTATTAGGGCCGATCAGGGTTGATCAGGGACAATCAGGGATGATCACGGTCTATCAAGGTTGATTAGGATTGATCAGGGTCTATCAGAGTCGATCAAGGTCGATCAGGGATGATTAGGGTCAGTCAGGGTCAGTCAGGGCGGATCAGGGTCGATCAGGGTCAGTCAGGGTCGATCAGAGTCAATGAGGGATGATCAGGGTCAATCAGGGCCAATCAGGGCTTGACATGGTAGATCAGGGTCTATCTGTCTATCCCCATCCGGACCAAATATGGAGCGTGGACTGGTGGCTGGAGAGGTGCCAGTTCACCTCCTGGGCACTGCTGAGGTGCCCTTGAGCAAGGCACCGAACCCCCCAACTGCTCGGGGCGCCTGACCAAGGCAGCCCCCTCACTCTGACATCTCTCCACTTTGTGCATGTATAGGTCCTGTTTGTGCATGTGTGTGTCTTTCGGACCTGTGTGTTAATGACAACGGAGTAAAAACATTGAATTTCCCCTCAGGGGGATTAATAAAGTAAATAAAATTAGATTTAAAAAAAAAAAAAAATCAGAGTTGATCAGGGATGATCAGGGCCAATCACGGTTGATCAGGGCTGATCAGAGTCTATCAGAGTCGATCAGGGATGATCAGGGTTTATCAGAGTCAATCAGGGATGATCAGGGCTGATCAAGGATGATCTGAGTTGATCAGGGATGATCAGGGCCAATCACGGTTGATCAGGGCTGATCAGAGTCTATCAGAGTCGATCAGGGCTGATCAGAGTCTATCAGAGTCGATCAGGGATGATCAGAGTCAATCAGGGTCAATCAGGACTGATCAGGTTTGATCAGGGTCTATCAGAGTCAATCAGGGTCTATCAGAGTCGATCAGGGCCATGCTTCATCAACTTAACATCAAAGTAAAATAAAGGACGGTTCATCTGTTCGTATTTCCTGAACAACATCAGTCGTTTGTCAAACACCTATGGATGATGATGTCATCCAGGTAACATCTCCACAGCTTTATTCTGAAAGTTACTTCCTGTTTGGCGAGGACAAGACGGTCCTGACAAACATGACATGCTCATGTGATGGGACTAAAGCTCCAGAACGTAGACACTGACAGGATGTGACGTCATAACAAACAGAACACGGCATCATTTGAGGCGTGTATTTACCGTGTGGCGTTGATCCTGGTCCACCTGTTGTTGGTGATGTCCAGTCCAGGAAACTCCAGCCTGCTGCTGCCTGAACCCACATCCCACACCAGAGACACCTTCCCGTCATGCATCTCTACCGCCAGGAAGTCCACCTGAACACAGCAGACACACACAGAAGAGTTTCAGGACCCAGACCTGACATATGACTAGCCTCAACAGTGTGGGTCACCATGGCAACCGATGCTGCAGACCTCAACGTCTCCACCATTTGAGAGCTTATGAAGAGAACCTGATGAAGAGAACCTACTGAAGAGAAGCTGAGGAAGAGAACCTGAAGAGAAGAACCTGATGAAAAAAACCTAATGAGGAGAACCCGATGAAGAGAACCTGATGAAGAACACATGAAGGAGAGAACCTGATGAAGAGAACATGAAGGAGAGAACCTGATGAAGAGAACATGAAGAAGAAAACCTGATGAAGAAAACCTAATGAGGGGAACCTGATGAAGAGAACCCGATGAAGAGAACCTGAAGAGGAGAACATGAAGGATAGAAACTGATGAAGAGAACCTACTGAAGAGAACCTGATGAAGAGAACCTACTGAAGAGAAGCTGATGAAGAGACTCTGATGAAGAGAACATGAAGGATAGAACCTGATGTAGAGAACCTACTGAAGAGAACCTACTGAAGAGAACATGATGAAGAGAACCTGATGAAGCTTCTTTTTTTTTTTTCTCATCTTCTTCTTCTCCGGAGCCTTTGTGCTCCACTGTCTCTCAGATTAACTCATATCACAGCGGTGCCTGGACAGCGTGACGTGTGTGGTTGTGCTGCTGCCGTGGTCCTGCCAGATGCCTCCTGCTGCTGCTGTCATCATTAGTCATACTTCTACCGTTATTATACACATATGATTATTGTCACATATGTATACTATCAGATATTAATATATTATTATTAATTATAATATTATTACTTTCATTAATGTTGTTGTAAGCTACTGTCATTACCGTCTGTCCTGCATCTCTCTCTCTCTCTCTCTCTCTCTCTGTCTCATTGTGTCATGTGTGTGTTTCTACCGGGTTTTTTTTCCCCGTTAAAGGGTTTTTTTGGGGAGTTTTTCCTGATCAGGTGTGAGGGTCATAAGGACAGAGGGATGTCGTATGCTGTAAAGCCCTGTGAGGCAAATTGTGATTTGTGATATTGGGCTTTATAAATAAAATTGATTGATTGATTGATTGATGAAGAGAACGTTGCGTATGTGTGTATAAGTGTGTGTGTGTGTGTGTGTGTGTGTGTGTGCGCCTGTGTGTGTGTGTGTGTGCATACCGTGGTGTTGCTGCCCAGGTAGAACAGCAGGTTCTCAGGACGAGACGTTTTCAGGATCACACTCAAAGTGTTGAAGTTACTGGACTCAGTCTGTGGTCTGTAGGATCGAACGCAGTCTCTGTCCGCCTGCACCGCCACCTTGATCTGATGACATCATAACCATCATCACCATCATCAACAATGTGCAGAATGAACTGCAGCTACACCTGAGTTTATTGTTTTTCTTAAAAACTTTATCGACAGAATTTCATGTGAACAACTAAACCATTAGAATCCAGAACGTCCAGACAGATGTCCTCTGAGGACCTTGGACATGTCCTCATGTTTCACATAGTAACCTTTCTACACAGAGATGGAGCTACAGAGCTGCTACAATGTCCCGTCTTTACATGTTTACACAGAACCAAACAGCGGCAGCATCATGTGACATGTGACATCATGGGTCAAGCAAGTTGTGTTGTCTTGTTTTAGACGATGGAAGAAGATGATGTGAGTGGTGCGTTCAGAGACACTCGTGAGTGTGGGAGCGCACTCTGACACAAACTGGAGCGTTGATAAATTGGGAGCGCTGTCTGAATGTAGCGTTGGGTTATCCAGAGCAGCGCACTCTCAGAGTGGCAGAGCGCACTCTGGACACTCTGTCTGTGGAGACGGAGCAGCAGAGCGCCGAGCGGAGTGAATGTGTGATTAACTTAACCGTTGGTTAATTCA
>NC_065516.1:37728446-37745943 GCF_006386435.1 Epinephelus moara | reverse complement strand
TTTTGTTGACGGGCAGTGGCGGCTGGTTTTGAGCCATGACTCCTTCTATTCTGGCTCCCAATAACACAACAAGACAAACACATTTTAACACTCCTATGGAGCCTACAGCCCTGTGGGGGAGAGGCAGCTGCACCTCCAGCTGATAACATGATGTCATCATGATGTCATAGTGATGTCACTTTGAGCCTCAAAAGGGTCCATGCAGATGCTGTTTCAGTGATGTCACTGATGGTTCAAAGATGAGACAACTCCGTCTCCTCGTTTACACACCTTCTCTCTGTGTGTGTTTCAGGATGTGTATTTCTGTGTGTGTATGTTTATGTACCGAGGCGGCCTGTCTTCTGGCCTGATCGATCAGCTCTCTGATGTCTGACAGATTCCTTCTCAGTGTTTCTCCCAGCATGCTCAGCGGTTTGATCCGACCCATCAGACGCTCTGTACGATGCTCTGCCTCCTCCAGCTTCTGCTGCACCTCATTGGCTGAAGAGACAGGAAACAGGAAGCGTGAGTACCGGACAGCTGCGTCTGAAATGTGTGACACTGTAAACGGATACAGACCTTCGGTGTGCGTGTAAGTCACCAGCCGGTTTGTCTCAGTCGCTGTGTTGTTGGTGTTTTCCACCACAGAGGAAGAATCCTGCAGCTGCAGCCTGAGTCTGTGCAGCCGCCGCAGCGCCTCCTGCAGGTCGGAGCGTGCTGCCGCAGCCTGAAGGTGAGTCTGCTGCAGCACCACGAATGAACCTGATGGAAAACAAACACCAATCAATCGATCAATCAATAAACCAATAAACTGACACGATGACATCAATGTGGGAGGACCCTAAAATATCTCACTGTTAGAGAAGCTCTGCAGCTCTTTGGTTGGCTGACGGAGGAAGAGGGTGGAGTTATGGATGCCATCTCTGACCAGTCGCAGTCTGCTGGTTACCGTGGAGACATTCAGCCGCAGGTCTGGAAAACAAACGGACGGATTGAATGAACATGGCAGAGAACATGACGGAGAACATGATGGAGGACATGGCAGAGAACATGATGGAGGACATGGTGGAGAACATGATAGAGGACATGGCATAGAACATGACAGAGAACATGAGAGAGAACATGACGGAGAAAATGTGACGGAGGATGTGACAGAGAACATGGCGGAGAACATGATGGAGAACATGACGGAGGACATGGTGGAGAACACGACGGAGAACATGACGGAGAACATGGAGGAGAACATGGCGGAGAACATGATAGAGGACATGGTGGAGAACATGGTGGAGAACATGGTGGAGAACATGACGGAGAACCCAATAGAGAACACGATGGAGAACACAATGGAAAACATGACAGAGAACATGACGGACAACATGACAGAGAACATGATGGAGGACATGACAGAGAAGATGACGGAGGACATGAGACAGAACGTGACGGAGAAAATGTGACGGAGGACATGACGGAGAACATGATGGAGAATGTGACGGAGAGCATGATGGGGATCATGACGGAGGACATGACGGAGAACATGAAGGCGAACATGACGGAGAACATGGCGGAGAACATGATAGAGAACACCATAGAGAACATGACGGAGACATGAAGGAGTGCATGATGGAGAACATGACGGAGAACTTGACAGAGAACATGACAGAGAACATGATAGAGAACACCATAGAGAACATGACAGAGAACACCATAGAGAACATGACGGAGACATGAAGGAGTGCATGATGGAGAACATGACGGAGAACTTGATGGAGAACATGACGGAGAACTTGATGGAGAACATGGTGGAGAACTTGATGGAGAACATGATGGAGGACATGAGGGAGAACATGAGGGAGAACATGACGGAGAACATGATAGAGAACATGACGAAGAACAGATTTGATGTTTAGAACGCGAGTAATAAACACAAACCTTCGAACGTCTCGTTGATCTGTCGACTTTCTTCTAAAACAGCGGTGCTGACTTTCAGTTTGGCTCCGCCCTCCTCTGACATCAGCTGCTCTGATAGGACGGTCTGAAAGACAAACAATCATTAGAACGCAACTCTCACTCATATAATTTGGGGGGTGGGGGGGGGCGGGTTGTCAACACACACTCACCACATTGAGAGCGACAGAGGCGGAGATGTGGGCAGCCACAGCAACCTGCTGGGCGGAGTCAACTTGGTGTGTGATGTCACTGTCAAGCTGAACTAATCGGCTGGCATTTGTTACGTCACAAACTGATGACAGAGAGCTGAGGAAGAGGACAAGTGTTAACACACATACACACACACACACACACACACACACACACACACAAACACTCACACACACATCTACCTGTGCATGGAGTGGGCGTGGCTCTGAAACCGGAGGGCGTGGCTTTCGGCACGGTAAACATTCTCCAAAGCATCAATAACCTCCAGTCCAATGACCAGACTGTCCACCTGTTTCCTCAGCAGGGGTTGCCACTGATCCAGGTGACCGCGGAACACCTCCACCTGCTGCACACACACACACACACACACACATACACACAGGTTACTGTTGTTACTCTATTACCATCACAGAGATATTGATCAGGTGGAGTGTGCAGGTGTGTGTGTGTGTGTCTCACTGAGGTGGTGTTGGTTAACTCCTCTGTCAGACGGATGGTATCGTCCAGCAGCAGCTGACTGTCCTCCATCACTGCGTCCACAGACAGATGGTCCACACTCAGGTTCCTGTGGACAGACTGACAGATGACAGGACATCAGTCATCAGTCACCAATAAACACTGACTCTGCACTTTGATCAATGACTGATCAATAACTGATCGATAACTAATCAATAACTGATAAATAACTGATCAATATCTGATCAATATCTGATCAGCAACTGATCAATAACTGGTTAATAACTGATTAATAAGTGATCAATAACTGATGTTTTATATCATAAACAGGATTTTTGTCATTGTTCTTGTTCAGTTTACCTGAAAACAAGTGTGTATGTGTGTGTGTGTGTGTGTGTACCTGGTAGTCGAGCAGCAATGTGTGTGCGTCGTCCAGCAGAGTGTGTATTTGTGTGTTTTGTTGCGCAGTTTTGGTCAGCTGTGTGTGTGCATATTGCAGTGTTTCCATGCCAACAGTGAGGGGGGCTGAGAGGAGTCGGAGCCTGTTGTCAATCTCCATCCTGCTGGACAGGAGGTCCACCTGCAGCGAGTGGACGAGAGACTCTGAGAGGCTGCAGGGAGAGAGAGAGAACGAGCGTCAGACACACACATGCATGCACACACGCGCGCGCGCACGCACCCACGCACACACACACACACACACACACACACACACTATGAAGTCCTATCCATATCAAAATAAGCAGATACACGCGCAGCAACGTGTGTGTGCATGCGTGATTAACATAGTACATTTTGGTACGTGTGCGTGCGCACATGCGTTGCTATGTGCGGATTGTATTTCACGCGTAAGTATAATATGCGTACTATACTTACAGCTTGTGCACATCCGTCACTGTTGGAGAAATGTTGTTAAGTGTCCACACACGTGCATTCGCACTTGTTGATACTACGCAACCGGAAGTTTATCTGCATCGCGCACACCAGTCCGCGTACATGAACGCCTCACGTAGTTTCCTTTTCCATTTCATTCTATTTCTGTGTTCTATTTCCATCCAGTAGATGGTGCCATCGAGCCAATAATACACTCTATATAGACATGTATAACTAGATTTTTTTTTTTAAAAAGTATTATTATTAGATGTAATTGGAAAAACACAAACACAAAGTTAGTACACTAGATACAGTTTTTTTTAGTATTGTGGAAGAAAGTATTTGCATTAAATATTTATTGTACCATACACAGAGAGCAGAGTTAGCTCACTGGGTCAAGTGAGGGTGCTAGGATTACAGTCTAAACTGTGTTTTTTGTGTGTGTATTAAAAAAAAATTCTTAGATCAAACTGCAAAAGAAGAACAGAAAGTCTGAAGCCTAATTTTGTATTTTCTTCATTATCAGCTAATTCTGGAAGAAAATATTTGACTGAAGTAAATTATGGTAAAGCTCACTACGCAAGGCAAGTTCATTTGTATAGCACATTTCAACAACAAGGCAATTCAGAGTGCTTTGCATAAAATATACAGCAAGTAAAAGCAATAGGCAACATAAAAAGACATTAATCACATTAATGTAACTACAATTAAGTTAGAATTAAAACCTAGATAGGAGACAGAAATAAAACCTCAACAGAAGACAGATAAAACAGAATAAAAGTTTCAGTGCAGTGTGAGAAGAAGAAGGCTCAGATTTGATTTAATCAAAGGCAGCAGCAAACAGAAAAGTCTTCAGCCCTGATTTTAGAGAACTGAGAGTTGCAGCACACCTGCAGTTTTCAGGGAGTTTGTTCCAGATATGTGGAGCATAAAAACTAAATGCTGCTTCTCCATGTTTAGCAGACTGGTGTGCGCGATGCAGATAAACTTCCAGTTGCGTAGAATCAACAAGTGCAAACGTGCATGTGTGTGTGGACACTTAACAACATTTCTCCAACGGTGACAGACGGACGTGCACACGCTATAAGTACAGTACGCATCTTCTTGTTACGTGTGATGTAGTTTGCACATGTCATAATACACGTGCATGTGTGCGTGTGACAAAAATGTTCTATATTTTCATGTGTGTGTTTATGCATGTGTTCGCAAAAAATGCATAAATGTTACGCGTAGTGTGATGGAAAATTCGGGTATTTAAACATATTTAACCTATAATGTGTTGTATAAGGTTACTTGTTTTGATGAAACTGAACTTCTAGTCTAATGATATGTGTTGCTCATTTAACCTCTACTGTGACAGCAGTGAGAGACACCAAGGTCACAAGCCAGGGAGGCTCAGACACCAAGATTATGAGCCAGGGAGAACAAGTGTCCTTGTTAGTCTGAAGAGATGTTGTGTTTTAGGAATGTCAAGGCGCCACATATTTTGACTGTTGATGTGCATGTGTTATGGGAACTATAAAGATAGCAGGGCGAGAGGACTTGCTAGGCATTCACTGACTAACTGTTCATGCGGTTGTATGTGTGAGTGTCTCCATTCATGAATGCTTATTAAAACTCAAGAAAGACAGCCGATGTGTGAAGACTTTTTTTTTAAACTGTTCATTAAATAGTAGTTTTGCCACCACAGTAGTCACACTGCATGTAGCAGTCATCACGCATACACGTGCACGTGCACGTGTGACCGTTATAAGTCAATGGGGAAACTACATGACATGTCAAATGTTGCTTTCCTGCGCAGACGTCAAAGCACTCGCGTGTGACACATTCAGTCGATAGCTGAAACGTATGGTACGCCATACACACACATGCACACACACGTATGCATATACACACACCCACACATACACACACACACACAAACACTCACCTGAGCTCCTGATTGGCTGCAGCACTGGTGGCTGAGAGGTCGACAGCTCTGATGGTTTCCAACATGGACGCCACCTCCTCCAGCTGATGTGTCTGATTGGCTGAATCAAACTCCTCCACTGTGGTGTGGTTCAGCAGCTCTGCCTCCCTCTGAAGCTCTGGACCAATCAGAGGTTTTTATGTCACTGGTTCGTTAAACGGTCGTTTTCTGCTGGTTATGATGTCACTGATGATGCGTTCACAGTGTCTCAATGTTCTTACCCTGAATGTTTTCCTGCAGCTGCCCAACGCTCTGCAGCAGCACTGCACACTGGGAAAGACTGTTGTTGGTGGACACGTCCACTTTCTGCAGGTCATCAGACAGACGTGGGACCTTTCCAATCAGGAGGAGGGAAACAGATCAGACTTTCATTAGTACACGCCCCCTGAATATTACAGTTTTTCTCAATTGCTAAAACACTAAAATCCATTGGCTGAACAAAGTTCGCAGTTGCCTGAACTCATTTAGCTAATTGTGCAGTCTGTTGTCAATACCTTAAACCATTTCACATGGTAAAACACAATTTGCAGATCTCACTTAGACTTTTCAGCCGAACTCTACACACATTCTCATTCTCAAAACACATTCTGCACTCTAATGCGCATGTCATCCATACTGGTAAACACAAGTGGCAACAATCGAATACAAATAGAGAACACATGTCATTGATTAAACACACATGTTGTGTCACAACATGTGACACAACCAATATAAGCCAGTTCAGAGAGCAAACAGGTTGTTGAAGGTGGGACGGAGAAAGTCAGGAGGGAAAATATTGCTTGTGATGTCGACGAAGTGCTCTGGCCTGACCCAGCCCAAAGACAAGAAGAAGCACATTGATCACATGTTTACTCCTTTGATTTTTGTATTGCATACTGTAGTACAGTGCATTGTAGGCTGTATACTGTACAATACAGTTTTTTACAGTTGTTTACGCACTAAAATGAAAATTTTCACACAATTAACAGCTCTTTACACTCAAGAAGCAAAACACCTGTCCATAGTTGCACAACAATAAGCATAGACTCGGCTTCACACTTTTTGCAAAACATTACACACAGTGATTTGCAAAACTCTACACGTATTATCACACCTTAGACACAGATAAGGATTGTGAGGTTACTTCCTTCTCATTACAAAGCCCCTGCTTGCCAACGACCACACTAATGAACGAATTGGATAATCACATCCACCTGGTGTGGAAGCACACAGGTGCTTACTGTAAACCAAGTGGACCACATGCAGTACTTTGTCGTTTGGGACAATGTATCTTTCCATCGATCTGCTCTGGTCCACAACTGGTTCCATGAGCACCCTGAATTTGCAGTCTTATACCTTCCACCATACTCCCCATTCCTAAACCCAATAGAGGAATTTTTATTTGTCTATACTTTACAGTAGTAAGAAAAACTACTATTTTGTTCTGATTTTCATTGTTGATCTGTTACTGTAACTGAGTATGGTAAGAAATAAATATTTTCAGTCTGCAGCAGTCTGCAATCAGTGTTGTGTTTGTTTGTTGTATTTGTGTACTTTCTCTGTATACTTCAAAGTAATCATGAAGAATGTTGTGGGTTTGACAATATCTTTTTGTCATCTAAATTATCCCTTACATAAAAATGTCTAGCAAAAAAGTCTAGCACTAGACCAGCTATTTCCTAAAATAGGGGTTTTTACAAATGTATTTTGTATTGATCACTGTAGTGTGTAACTGACTGCAATAGTGTCTGATCATTTGAAGACTGTGTTAGTGAGATGAAAACAAAACAGCATTTTTATAAATATGTGTATATGTTTTGACTGAAGTGTGTCATTTTGCAAACAATCTAGGAGTTATGCAAATTGAGTGTGGTGTTTGGCTAATTGTGTGAATATTCTGAAAAAAGGAGCCCTGTTTTCAAAATTGCGTGTAAACAATTGAGAAAAACTGTAAACAAATTGTCTGGCCCTGAACAGTGTGCTTTCCATTTGTTTACAGTACTGACTGCTCAATAGATTTTGACTGATTGCAGGTTCATATCAACAAAGAACAAGAATTACAGTATCACAGAAACAAAGCACAAGTTTGTGAGATGCAGGGTACAGTACTGTAAAAATAGGGGTACAAGGAGGAGGAAGAACAAAAAAAATTGCAAAGAGCAAAGCAGAGTATAATTTCTGATCAATTTTGAGCTACTATGATAGAACATGTTTTCATTCATCAAAAGACAATGATGGAAAAATATGAAATTTGTTTTGAGATTAAAAATGTACTTCTCCCTGAGAACTATATGTTTTGAACAACGTGTTTTCTATTTTTTGGTGTATTGTTTACTGACTGCTTGATAGTGTATATCATTTTGATCGCTTTGTTTATGATTTGAGAGCAGTGTTTGATTTTTACACAGGTAAATCTGTTTTGAGGCGAAAGTTTCATTTTGCACGAGAAGTCAGAGGTTTTGTAAATAGTGCTTGAAGCTGAGGTTTTGTGTTTAATGTTTTCAGAAAATGGAGCAAGGTTTCAGAAATTGTGTTTTAGCAATTAAGAAAAACTGTAAAGACAATGTTCGATCACAGAGCAGGTTGCGGCAGTCGCTGATGTCACAACACGGATCTAATGTTCTATAATCTGTTTACTGATGTCACTGTGATGTCACTGTGATGATATTGTGATGTCACTGTGATCTGTTTATCTGAAGTTATAATAATAATGATAATGATCTGTTATCCGTCTCAGGTGAGATCACGTGAGTTCACCTTCAGGTGAGTTCAGGTGAGATCAGCAGACTTCAGGTGAGCTCAGATCAGATCAGGTGAGATCAGGTAAGTTCAGGTAAAGTAGGGAGCCTGTGCCGGAGGGATCCATGTTTACCTGCTGCAGCAGGGTGCTGAGGTCAGAGGTCAGATGTCTGAGCTCATCTTCCACTCTGGACAGACGAAGAGCGACCGAGCTGTTTTCTGAAAACGCCACCTGTATGAACACACAGTCAGTAACACATTACATCAAATGGTCATGATGTCACAGTCTGTGATGTCACAGCTGGTTTCACTTCACGAGGAGATGGACACTGTGTCTTCACGGGGACACTCGTGTCTCCAGGTGAGACACCAGGGTGCCTTGTACGTTGTGTGTTTACCTGGATGACTCTGGTCTGGTTCTCCAGTAACACCAGCTGGCGGTACGGCGCCATGGTGACAGCACTCAGGTTGACAGACAGGAAGTGGTTGTGTAGTTTTTCCAGGTCGTCCAACAGAACACCGGAACACTTGTCATCACACGCTGAGTCAGAAACAAACACACAGATGAGCTCTGGTAACACGTGACATGTGAACACGTGTGTGTGTGTGTGTGTGTGTGTGTGTGTGTGTGTGTGTTGTTACTCACACACACACTCCGCTGCCTGAAGGACGTGCCTCTCGTCACACTGGTCACATGACAGACCTGTGACCCCAGCCTTGCACTCACACTGTCCACTCAGCGGGTCACATAGCGGCTGCAGTGAGCCCCACCCACTGCAGTTACACTGCGAACACACCCCGCCCACCGATGAGGGGTTACCATAGTAACCAACAGAACACCTGCAGGATGAAAGCCTATAGTCAGTGATGTCACAGCAGAGCTGTCAGGTGATTAGCTGACTGAGGTCAGAATTTAAAAACAAAAGAAACAGTGACGAGCGGAGCTGTCAGGTGACAGCTGTGATGTCATCATTCCCACCTCTCACAGTATCTCCCCTCGTATCCTGTTTGACAGGCGGTGCAGCGGAGATCACCGAGGGCTCCATCTGACACACACGTGGGACTGAAACTGCACACACACACACACATGGCTAAAGTCAACAGAATCAATAAATGAAAGGGTTAAACATAAACAGGGTGCAGTGTTACCTGTTGTCCTGAAGGGGGCAGGCACACAGCGAGCAGTCACTGATGGAGCCGCTGACATTCCCATAATACCCCGGAGCACACAGCTCACAGCTCCGCCCACTGGTGTGATGTTGGCAGCCCTGTTCAAAAAAACAGAAACTTGTAGCCAGGCTGACTGAGAGTCAAAGCTCTATTGAGCCTTGTATTCCTTTAGCCTAGGCTGACCAAACGTCCTCTTTTGCCCGGACATGTCCACTTTTCACGTCCTGTCCGGGGCGTCCGGGGGGTGTTTATAAATTGATGATAATGTCCGGTTTTCCTTGTGTGTGTGTGTGTGTGTGTGTGTGTGTGTGTGTATGTGTGTTAGAGTGCGGCATGGGTTGCATATTTCTGTCTGAACCTGACGGTCATTCTGTTTTGTTATGTCCGAAACCGAACCGAGCCCGACATTATTTAATTACTAAAGCACTGAGTTTGTGTCACACAGTTGTCATGGTTACAGGCTATTTAACAGGCCGGGCGTGCGCCATGGGTGCTCCGCGGAGAGGGAGACCTCCGTGTTTGAGACGGGAGCGGGCGGCGAGAGGTCCGAGGCTTCCAGCGTGGGGAGAGGGAGAAATATAACAAAATGAGATAAAATAGGAAAAACCTGTCTCCCTATTTTATTTTATTTTCAGCGTTTAATCAAGGCGGAGGCGGGCGGCTGGAGGTCCGAGACTTCCAGAGAGGGGAGAGGTAGAAACAAACAGCCAATGTGTGTCTGTGTGTGTTATGTTCAGGTGTTGTCACATAAATACCAGTGCCCAAGCAATAAACAGAACAGACAATAGGATTTTATGTATTTTTTACACTACATTTTCAATGAAAGGTGACTGAATCCGACCCGAGCCCGAATACAATTCATACATTTTTGACTGAACCGGCCCGACTCGTCGGGTAGGCCTACCGTCGGGACCCGCCGGGCTCGGATCGGGTAGCCACACTCTAGTGTGTGTATGTGTCCCCTATCTATAGGGGCCTATCTGAATTTCTGTCTTTGAGAGATATTATTTTGTAATATAACTGAATTTTCTATCCATACATATAAATTTTAAATATATTAAAATTATAAGGCATCTTTGAGTAAACTGCGAGTATCATTTAAGTAGGCTAAGTAAGTAAGTAAGTAGCTTAAGTAGCTTTTTTAATGACAAAATTCTAACTATTAGAGGCAAAATTCATGACCTCCTGTCCTCAGATAGTACCTATCTAACCTCAAACACAGCTGTAAGACCTAATATATATTTAGATTGCTTCTCCCCAATTTCTCTTCAAGAATTGGCCGCAGTGATTTCTTCATCTAAATCACCAACGTGTCTCTTAGACCCCATCCCAACTAGGCTACTTAAGGAGGTCTTACCTTTAGTTAACACTTATATATTAGATATGATCAATATATCCTTATTAACAGGCTATGTACCACAGTCTTTTAAGGTAGCTGTAATTAAACCTCTCCTAAAAAGCCCACCCTGGATCCAGAGGTGTTAGCTAACTATAGACCAATATCTAATCTTCCCTTTATGTCAAAGATTAAAAGGTTAACTCATATCGCAGCGGTGCCTGGATAGTGTGACGTGTGTGGTTGTGCTTCTGCCGTGGTCCTGCCAGATGCCTCCTGCTGCTGCTGTTATCATTAGTCATTAGTCATGCTTCTACTGTTATTATACACATATGATTATTGTCACATATGTACACTGTCAGATATTAATATATACTTTCAACATACTGTACCACAGTAGTCAGAACTACAATTATAATATTATTACTTACATTAATGTTGTTGTAAGCTACTGTCATTACCTGCATCTCTCTCTCTCTCTCTCTCTCTTTCTGTCTCATTGTGTCATACGGATTACTGTTAATTTATTATGCTGATCTGTTCTGTACGACATCTATTGCACGTCTGTCCGTCCTGGAAGAGGGATCCCTCCTCAGTTGCTCTTCCTGAGGTTTCTACCGTTTTTTCCCTGTTAAAGGTTTTTTTTGGGGAGTTTTTCCTGATCAGCTGTGAGGGTCATAAGGACAGAGGGATGTTGTATGCTGTAAAGCCCTGTGAGGCAAATTGTGATTTGTGATATTGGGCTTTATAAATAAAATTGATTGATTGATTGATTCTTGGGTTCATCCCTATATCCCTCCTCAACTCGTCTGTCCCCGACTCCTCTGTCCTCGACTCCTCTGTCTTCGATCACTTGACCCGGAAATCGATTCAGACTCGCTTTCTTGTAAGACATCTCAATTTGTTAAATATACTCAGAGCAGGCGAGGAGTCAAGGAGAGAGGAGAGGGGAAGTAAGTGAGGGTACAGGAGTGCAGAATTTTACTGAACCCTGATTGATATCAGTTAATGATCAGACTGATCTGACTGATCAGTTTCATACAAAGTGAAGACAGATCAAAGATTAAACTCAGAGAGACGTTTACATTGGATTTGTTTTCTGATTCATTGAGTTAAGAATCTGTCTGTCAGAGAGCCTGTCTGTCTGTCAGAGTCTGTCTGTCTGTCTGTCTGTCTGTCTGTCAGAAAGTCTGTCTGTCAGAGTCTGTCTGTCTGTCAGAGAGCCTGTCTGTCTGTCTGTCAGAGATTCTGTCTGTCTGTCTGTCTGTCAGAGAGCCTGTCTGTCAGAGAGTCTGTCTGTCTGTCTGTCAGAGAGTCTGTCTGTCTGTCTGTCTGTCTGTCTGTCAGAGAGCCTGTCTGCGTTAATGCTATGTATGTTAACCTGTGTTGGCGTGTGTTGGAGTGTGTTGACGTGTTACCTGACAGGCTCCAGTCTCCATGTCACAGCTCTCACTGTGGTTGTTGCAGCGACATCGAACACAAGGTTGAACAAACAGAGACTTCTGACTCTGAGACGACAACTCAGACAGAGGCTGACGGAAATAACCTGCAGCACAGTCCTACAGAGGGACAGAGAGACAGGTGGGACAGAGACAGGTGAGACAGAGACAGGTGAAACAAGTTAGACAGAGACAGGTGGGACAGACAGGTGAGACAGAGACAAAGACAGAGATAGGTGAGACAGAGACAAAGACAGAGACAGGTGACACTGGCAAGTGAGACAGAGACAGGTGAATCAGGTGAGACAGAGACAGCCAGGTGAGACAGAGACAGCCAGGTGAGACAGATACAGGTGAGACAGAGACAGGTAAAAAAAGGTGAGAAAGAGACAGGTGAGACAGAGACAAAGAAAGTGAGACAGAGACAAAGACAGAGACAGGTGAGACAGAGACAGGTGAAAAAAGTGAGACAGAGACAGGTGAGACAGAGACAAGTGAAACAGGTGAGACAGAGACAAGTGAAACAGGTGAGACAGAGACAGGTAAAACAGGTGAGACAGAGACAGGTGAAACAGGTGAGACAGACACAGGTGAAACAGGTGAGAATGACAGGTGAGACAGACAGGTGAAACAGGTGAGACAGAGACAGATAAAACAGGTGAGACAGAGACAGATAATACAGGTGAGAGAGAGACAAGTGAAACAGGTGAGACAGAGACAGGTGAAACAGGTGAGACAGAGACAGGTGAGACAAAGACAGAGACAGGTGAAACAGGTGAGACACCTAACCCTGTTACAAATAAATTTGATAAACTAAACTAAACTAAACTAAACTAAACCAGTATTACCAGTATAACCAATATAACCAGTATAACTAGTATAGCCAGTATTACCAGTGTAACCATTGTAACCAGTTTAAGCAGTGTAACCAATGTAACCGGTATAATCAGTGTAACCAGTATAACCAGTATAGGTACTGCAGTGTCTCTTTGCTGTGGTGTCTGTGGTTGCTATGGTAACAGGTGTCAGCACCTGACAGGACAGTCCTGTGTAACCAGGTGGACAGATGCAGGACTCGATCAGTCTGGCCATGCCTTCTTCATCTGACCCCGCCTCCACTGCTGTCTCCATGGTGATGTTAGAGATCCTTAAAAACACAGAAAATGACATCATCAAAGCTGATGTCACTGTTACTGCAGGTGTTGGTCATGTGACCCACCTGTTGCATGTGTGTGTGTGTGTGTGTGTGTGTGTGTGTATGTATGTATGTGTGTGTGGTTTGTGTGTGTGTGTGTGTGTGTGTGTGTGTGTGTGTGTGTGAGTGTGTGTGTGTGTGTGTACCTGCTCTGCTGCAATTGTGTCCCGTACGAAGCCTTGATGATGACGTACTTGACATCACTGAGGACGGACAGGAAGTCAGCGTGACTCACCGACTTCTCCGAAACGGAGTTAAAATACTTCCACTTGTGCTGTAACACATAAACACACACACACGCACACACACACGCACACACAGAGTATAATAAGCTGTTGCAAAAATCTCTCTGCTTTCCCATAATTCCTTGCAGCCGTACCTCTGTCATCCTGATGTCATGACGTGTCCTGATGCTGTTGCTAGGGACGATCATGTCAGTATATATCACCAGCTTCCTTATGGTCCCGCCCCTTATTAGGACCTGAGGCTCCTGATTGGACAATCCTGAGCCATCCTCAGCGTAAAAGGTGATGATGTAAGACAGCAGACCGCCGTATGACATCAGCTACACAATAAAGACAACAAAGTTCACATTTTAGTACTTGATAAAGACATCAAAGTACTCACTTTAGTACTTGATAAAGACATCAAAGTACACACTTTAGTACACGATAAGGACAACAAAGTACGCACTTTAGTACTTGATAAGGACAACAAAGTTCACATTTTAGTACTTGATAAAGATGTCAAAGTACACACTTTAGTACACGATAAGGACAACAAAGTACACACTTTAGTACTTGATAAGGACAGCAAAGTACACACTTTAGTACACGATAAGGACAACAAAGTACATACTTTAGTACTTGATAATGACAACAGAGTAGACACTTCAGTACTTGATAAGGACAGCAAAGTACACACTTTAGTACACAATAAGGACAACAAAGTACACACTTTAGTACTTGATAAAGACATCAAAGTACACACTTTAGTACACAATAAGGACAACAAAAGTACACACTTTAGTACTTGATAAAGACATCAAAGTACACACTTTAGTACTTGATGAAGACATCAAAGTACACACTTTAGTACTCGATAAAGACATCAAAGTACACACTTTAGTACTTGATGAAGACATCAAAGTACACACTTTAGTACTCGATAAGGACAACAAAGTACACACTTTAGTACTCGATAAGGACAACAAAGTACACACTTTAGTACTTGATTATGACAACAGAGTACACACTTTAGTACTTGACAAGGACAGCAAAGTAGACACTTTAGTACACGATAAGGACAACAAAGTACACACTTTAGTACACGATAAGGACAGCAAAGTATAAACTTTAGTACACGATAAGGACAACAAAGTACACACTTTAATACTTGATAAGGACAACTAAGTACACACTTTAGTACACGATAAGGACAACAAAGTACACACTTTAGTACTCGAAAAAGACATCAAAGTACACACTTTAGTACTTGATAAAGACATCAAAGTACACGCTTTAGTACTCGATAAGGACAACAAAGTACACACTTTAGTACTCGAAAAAGACATCAAAGTACACACTTAAGTACAGGGTAAGGATTACAAAGTACACACTTTAATACACGATAAGAACAACAGAGGGTCGGGTGTGCAGATTAACAGTACCTGTGGGCCTTCGAACTGGGGGGGCAGTCTCCAGTAGAGCGGGCCGGCCAACCTGCTGGTGTTGAGCTGTCGGGTGTCGAGCAGCATGTCTCCGCCCTGCTGGTACACTCCTGATACGACACCCTGCAGGTTGGACTGACTGACCACTGAGAGCAGACGAGGAGAGCGGCCCAGGGTGATCTGTGGGTGGGGGAGGGGTGGTATACAGTGTAAATACATTTCGTCATATATGTATGGAGTACATATGTGTATGTATGCAGTACACATGCCTATGTATATAGTACACCTGTGTATATATGTGCAGTACATATGTGTATGTATGCAGTACACATATTTATATAGTTCACCTGTGTATGTATATAGTACACGTGTTTATATATGCAGAACACCTGTGTATGTATATATGCAGTACATATGTGTATGTATGCAGTACACATGTCTATGTACATAGTCAGGGTATGAAATTAACAAAATATTTTGGGGGCAATTTTGGCCCCCACGGTCTAAAAAATGGGGGCATTTTCAAAATGTTTGGGGGCCATCAAAAAATTGTAATTATGTTCTAACAATAAGCACTTGAAAAGCAAAACCAACTAAGATAGTGTCTTCACTCTTCAGTAGAAACCACTATAAATGAAATAAATAATGGGTTACATAAAGTTATGGTTGCAAAATATCACTCAGATTTCCTATAATTCAACCAGTTTAAATGTGATGATTTAACCATTAATCTACTGATAGCAGTACTAATGTCTCACCACATTACAGTTACTTTTACTATTAAAAAGGCCAAATTACTATAAATTCCTTAGATGCCATCCTGGAAGTAAGTTAATTTAAAATTTAACATTCATTCTACCTTAATTTTTCATTAATTTGTCATTGTGTCGACACAGATCACCCAAGAAATGGTTAATTTAAACTTATGGTACAGCAAAGCCCCCTCCCCTTCTCTGTGCAATCTCGTTGATTATGTCTGGAAAATGAGTTGTAGACGTGACGGTAAATTAATTTAATGAAAATAAAATTATACTTTAATGTCAGATTGTAATACTGTTAAAAATATAAATACATATAGTTGTTTCGAAAACTTGGGGTCAATTTTGGCCCCCGGAACATGGCTTTTGGGGGCATTCTTGGATAAATTGCGGGCCAAATGGCCCGTGGCCCTTGCTAATTTCTGACACTGTATATAGTACACCTGTGTATGTATATAGTACACACACATATATATATATATGTACTATACATATATATATATATATATATATGCAGTACAACTGTGTATGTGCACGTAAAGAGTACACCTGTATGTAGTACACATGTGTATATATGCAGTACATATGTATGTAGTACACGTGTATATATGCAGTACATATATGTATGTATGTAGTACACGTGTGTATGCATATAGTACACGTGTGTATATATATATATATATATATATATATATATATATATATATATATGCAGTACATATGTGTATGTATATAGTACATGTGTGTATGCATATAGTACACATGTATATATGCAGTTCACATGTGTATGTATGTAGTACAAGTGTGTATGCATATAGTACACACATGTGTATATATATATATATATATATATATATATGTGTATATGCAGTAGAGATGTGTATGCATATAGTACACATGTGTATGCATATAGTACACGTGTATATATGTGCAGTACGCGTGTGTATGTATGCAGTGCACCTGTGTCTATATGCAGTACACACGTGTACATGTACTCACAGGTACTCTGTAGAGCCCGCCCCTCTCCTCACAGTCTGTATTGAGTCCTGAACAGAAACATGGCGAGCAGCCTTCTGGATTCTCAGCGGACAGAGCGAACCGACCAGAGACACACTCCTCACACCGCCGACCGGAAACTCCCACCTAAACACACACAACCACTGTGTCAAATACTTATATACACAGAAACACACACCCATCAGATGACATCAGCCTCAGGTGGGCGGAGTTTTTTGTTATTGTTTACATACTTCTTGTGTCAAATCTTTGCAAACACACACACACACACACACACACACACACACCGGTTGTGTTACCTTGCACACACACTCGCCGCCAAGTCCACAGTCACACACTCCGAGCGTTGCGTTGCAGAACATCTTGTCTGTTCCCGCCATGTCACAGCCACATGCTAAGCATGCTGGGTAACCATGGTAACCAGGGGCACACTGGTCACATGACCTGCCAGAGAACCCCTCTTTGCATCGACAGTGTCCATTGGTCAGGTCACACTGAGGGGCTGAACTTCCTGTTGCACTGCAGCTGCACGGCTGAAGAGATGCCAAGATGTTAGTGAAGGTTCACCTGAGTACCTGTGTGTACCTGTGTGTACCTGTGAGTACCTGTGTGTACCTGTGAGTACCTGTAAGAAACCTCGGAGTAATATTTGATCAAGATGTGTCTTTTAATTCTCATTTAAAACAAACCTCACAGACTGCATTTTTTCATCTGCGTAATATTGCGAAAATTAGGCCTATCCTGACCCGAAAAGATGCAGA
>NC_065516.1:37720501-37727688 GCF_006386435.1 Epinephelus moara | reverse complement strand
TATTGCACGTCTGTCCGTCCTGGAAGAGGGATCCCTCCTCAGTTGCTCTTCCTGAGGTTTCTACCGTTTTTTTTCCCCGTTAAAGGGTTTTTTTGGGGAGTTTTTCCTTATCCGCTGTGAGGGTCATAAGGACAGAGGGATGTTGTATGCTGTAAAGCCCTGTGAGACAAATTGTGATTTGTGATATTGGGCTTTATAAATAAAATTGATTGATTGATTGATTGATTAACTGTGTGTACCTGTGTGTACCTGTGAGTACCTGAGAGTACCTGAGAGTACCTGTGTGTACCTGAGAGTACCTGAGAGTACCTGAGAGTACCTGTGTGTACCTGTGAGTACCTGTGAGTACCTGTGTGTACCTGTGAGTACCTGTGTGTTCCTGTGTGTAGCTGTGTGTAGTTGTGCGTACCTTGCAGCCTGTGGCGGGGTCGTGACCCCAGTAACCCTTCTCACACCTGTTGCAGGAGTCCCTCTCTGTGTGGGCGGGGCAGATGCACTTGCCGCTGTCAGGGTCACAGTTTCCTCCTGTGTCATCACAGGTGCATGCTGGGAGGAGAACACATCACAGTCAATCAGACACAAGAGAGCCGACCAATCAGCAGGCAGACAAACACCTCGTTATCTCTGTGTCACTACCTTTGCAGCCGTTGGCATGGAAACCATAGTAACCATGGCTACAGCGGTCACACTTGTCTCCAGCCACGCCCTCCACACACTGGCACTGCCCCTCCTCATCACATGACTCAGAGAGGGATGTTGATTGGTTGCAGTCACAGGGCTGACAGCCCCGTCCACTCTGCAGCCCGAAGAAGCCAGGCTGAAAGAACAAAAGTCAAAACTAAAAGTGAAACCATGGCAATAGATGGACGAGGACGTCACTGTAATTATCAATCACTGATACTGACGAGGACTCCTAACTGTCCTCGCATGACGGTGTAAGGTCCAAATCCACTGTTGGTAATGTAGGAATGTATGTGTGTTTCTCTCACCTGGCAGCGGTCACAGGTGCGTCCCATCACATTTTCTCTGCACGAACATTGAGCTGTTGTGACATCACATACGCTGGAGAGGGAGCCGCTGACATCACAGCCACACTCTGTGACAGAGAGTAGACCCGCCTATTGTTAGTTCAATTCAGGAGACCCGCCCAATGATGTAAAGCCCTGCCCCCAAAAGTCACATTTTACAACTACAGCTCCCATGATGCTTTGCTTCTTTGTAACAGTGATGAACAAGAAACAGATTAATTCTGTAAACAATGAAAACTTATGTGAAAACATAACGAAACTTTTTAATGATAAATTATAACACACACACAAACTTAGCAATTTATGACATAAACACAATTCAAATTTGTAATTTTGTTTATAAAACCAGATTTAAGAGAGATCTTTTGAGAAGGGTTTTGAGAATTATTTCACACTGAATTCTGACGTTCATCAATATAGTACCCGGCAAGCCAATTATCTGCCTAAGAATCTCACCACAAAGGGTCATCTTTTGCTGAAGTATTGTGGTGCAGAGCTGCGGAATTATCATCAACACTTGGTAAATATCTCTCCATCTCTGTCAATATTTAAAAATAATTTAAACTTTGCATTTGACTATGGTGCTTTGATGATGTT
This sequence comes from Epinephelus moara, assembly GCF_006386435.1. Lineage (NCBI taxonomy): Eukaryota > Metazoa > Chordata > Actinopteri > Perciformes > Serranidae > Epinephelus > Epinephelus moara. Next base: position 37,726,063 of record NC_065516.1, on the reverse strand, counting down.
TTGAATGCAGATTAGTGTCACACCTTCAGTGGTACATTTGATTAGTATTTTGTTTCTGTTCTTGATTTTGTTTGTTTCTGATAAATATACAAAACACACGCGCACACACACACACACACACACACACACACACACAGCATTGATTAGGGACTTTACTAGATGGCCTACTTTATGTTTCTGTTCTACTTTATATTTCTATTTTTGGTACTATATTGTATCTTACTGATTATTTTATAGGCAATTTTAAATCTTTGTCTTTTTGTTTTATTGAATATTTAGGTGAGATAACTTATAACCCTTTAAGGAGTTTTTCATCTCACCTGCACAATCTGTTTTGTTGTTGTTGTTGATGTTTTTATACCAATTGTTTTAATACTGTGCAAATAAATAATACGAATAATACGAATAACCAAAGAAATCAACCCCAAAGACCCTGAGAGACCTGCAGGACCACAAGGACCCTGAGAGACCTGCAGGACCATAAGGACCCTGAGAGACCTGCAGGACCACAAGGACCCTGAGAGACCTGCAGGACCACAAGGACCCTGATAGACCTGCAGGACCACAAGGACCCTGACAGACCTGCAGGACCCCGAGGACCCTGAGAGACCTGCAGGACCCCGAGGACTCTGAGAGACCTGCAGGACCACAAGGACACTGAGAGACCTGCAGGACCCCGAGGACCCTGAGAGACCTGCAGTACCCCGAGGACCCCGAGAGACCTGCAGTACCCTGATAGACCTGCAGGACCCCAAGGATCCTGAAAGACCTGCAGGACCCCAAGGATCCTGAAAGACCTGGGCCCTATTTCAGAAAGCAGGATTCGGAGTTTGTTCAGCCTGAGATGAAACTCTGTGTTTTCCGTTTCACAAAGCCAGCTCAGCGAAACCCTGAGTCAGTTACTATAGCAACTTACTCCATAAAGCAAGCCTGCTGGCTTGCAGGTTTGCTTCATGTCAGCCTGAGGCTGAGCGTGTAGCAGGAAGTAGAAACCTAGCGTGTCCTTCAGTGAATGAAGTGGTGGAGGTTGAGGCCCAGTGTATTCAGAGGCTGTTGTGTAAGGAGAAGGTGATTAGAGCCTGTTTGGATGTCTCCCTGGAGGAGTGTCTATATGAAAGATACTGTTTGACCTCACACTCTATCATTTATCTAACAATCTGTTCCACCCACATATATCACATATTACACATCCTGGATTTACATTATCATCACAGCACATTTTATGCATTGTCCTTTGATTCTTTTCTTTATAACATCAGAGACACTGAACACATCAGAGAGACAGCGGTTTGTCGGCCCGTAAGAAAAGTGTCTCTGGCTCTGAAAAGACTTTGGACCCTTGTTGTGGTTTTCCCTGGACATAAATCACAATCCATTATTAAAGTAATTACCACGGAGCATCGGTGGCTCAGTGGATGGAGCGGACGCCCCGTGATCAGACGCAGCGGCTGTGGGTTCAAACCCAGCCTGCTGTCCTGTGCTACATGTCGTTCCCTCTCTGCCCATAACGTTATGCTGTCCTGACATTAAAGGCAACAAAAGCCCAAAAATAATGTTTAAAAAAAGAACTGCAGGTTTGTCAGTGTTGATGAGAAATGAATCTACGTGGATACATGATGCAGTGATTCATGAATACTTTTCATATATTCAAAGACTCCGCGGTGTAACTGGCTCACTGATGGGACTCAACATCCCATAATAGCTCCATGTGAGAATAAAGGAGATTACATGAAGTCATTTCACAGCAGTTAAATGAACCTCAGCCTAATATTGACAGAATGAAGTCAGTAGAAACAAAACTTTTACCAGTCTGTTTAATATCTGTGTGTTTGATGTTGAGTTTGTGCCCAGTGTGTTTGGGCTCCATCACATTACAGCTGAATAAGATGATACAGCAAATTATATTAACATATATGAACTCTGTGTAATGTTGCTGTATTTTCTGTATATTAGACACATTAACACATCACATCACCTCACATTACCTACTAACACACTCTGCAGTCTGTTCCCATCACACCTCACGCTGTTCAGCTGCAGCTGACGTGTTAGTTTTTGTTTGTTTTCATTTCGCGGTCATTAAAATCTCCGACTCAGCTGGGATGAAACAAGCGGCTTTCTGCATTCGGCCACTGATTATCACGTTATCTGCACTCCACTGATGATGCCTTTCAGTGCTCGCCGTGAACGCGCCTCTCTCAGGCTGAACATACTCAGAGTTGATTGAACTGATTCTGATCAGCTGTTCTGTTTCTCAGCTCAGGCTCAGTCAACCCGGAGATCGGGATTAGGCTCAGAGTTTGTGGAGCCTGCTTCCTGAAATAGGGCCCTGCAGGGCAGGAAAGACTGTGGCTGAACAGTCCAGTGGCTCCTCTCTGGCAGGACACTGCGGTCCTCATAAGCACTGATGTTCCCACAGTGTCTCAGAACATCACATTTTCTGGATTTTTATTTACATATTTTTATTTTTGTTAACTTGGAATGTTTACTGTTGTGCACCAAAACACTAAAGAAAATTCTGTACAGTAAGCAATGTTTGATCAACAAAATTATAAAACACACACACACACACAGTCATGTGACAGCAGAACAATGAGGTCAAATCTAATCTGGATTTGAAAAGATCAACATTCCTGCTGTCTGTGTGTGTGTATGTGTGTGTTACTGTGTGTGTGTGTGTGTGTGTGTGTGTGTGTGTGTGTGTGTGTGTGTGTGTGAACCAGTCAATCCTTCAGTATGTCTTACACCTTGTTAAAACCGACCAATCAGCTCTCAGCTCTGAATCCTCTTTGATCCAACAGCAGGAACCTCACTGAGTCTCTGAGCTTCATCAGCGACACAAAAACGGTTCAGTTATAGAAACACAAGAGACCAGTGACTTCCTCTCTCTGACTTCCCCTCGTCAACTTCCTCTTGTTGACTTCCTCTTGCTGACTTCGTCTCGTTGACGTCTCCTCTCGCTGACTTCCTCTCATTGACTTCTCCTCGTTGACTTCCTCTCGCTGACTTCCCCTCACTTACTTCCCCTGGTTGACCTCCCCTCGTTCACTTCCTTACGTTGACTTCTCCTCATTGATTTCCCCTTGTTGACTTCCTCTCATTTACTTCCTCCCGTTTACTTCCTCTCTTTGACTTCTCCTCGTTGACTTGTTCTGGCTGACTTCGTCATGTTAACTTCTCCTCGTTGACTTCCTCTTGTTGACTTCCTCTCATTGACTTCCTCTCGCTGACTTCTCCTCATTGACTTCCTCTCGCTGACTTCTCCTCATTGACTTCCTCTCTTTGACTTCAGTTCCAGTTCAGTCTGACCAAATGTCTCATGTCTTAAAACATGATGATGTCATCACCCCAAACGTCTTTGTTCTGTTCCTCAGACATGACGTTAAAACATGATGATGTCATCACCCCAAACATCTTTGTTCTGTTCCTCAGACATGGTGTTAAAACATGATTAAGTCATCATGTCAAACGTCTCCATTCCGTTCCTTGGACACCACGTTAAAACATGATGATGTCATCATGTTCACATCATGACCTTTGACCGCCAAATTCTGATCAGGTCATCTTCTAGTCAATGAGAGATATTCCCTCAGGGTGTTGTTGAGTTTTTGTGGTCACCGGAATGTGGCGGACTGAAAACATGGCGGCTGCAGCCATGGGTATGATGTCACAGTTAATCTTCAGATTGATTTTAATCATGACCCTGTATCAATAATCTGGACAGACAGATTATTGATCGTGTCAGGTTCGGCTGAAGGTGTGTTCCATTTAAATTCGCTGCTGCTCCGCCGCCCACCCTAAGCTCTCATCTGTGTGATGTAATGTCTGACAGGAAGTGCATCACAGGAAGGTGTACTACTAATGAAACACGGTGCGTGTTTGACAGGAGGAGCTGCCTGTGAGACAGAGCTGAGGACAAACAAAACCCTGGCCCTGCGCCCATCAGTGATCTCACAGCAGGGGTGTGTATCTCACCTTGACAGTCCTTTGCATGCACAGCGTCACCATAGTAACCAGGCCGACAGACCTCACAGTGTCTCCCAGCAGTGTTGCCGAGGCAACGCAGACACTCCCCGGTGACGGTGTCACAGTACCCCGCCTGTCTGATGTCCACGTTACCGTTACAGTCACAACGGACACAGGCCCTGCCCACTACCTGTGGGTTACCATAGAAACCACTGGCACACCTGGAGACACAGAGAGACAAGCGTCACACCAGGTTCACTGCTTCTGATTGGTGGATGAGCCTGTCAGTCATTCTCACCTCTCACAGTTGGTTCCTGTGTATCCATCCTCACACTGGTCACATGACACCTGACCAGACGCGTCAAGAGCACAGGTGGGACTGAAACTGACACACACACACACACACACACACACACACACACACACACACACACACACACACTGTCTCTTTAGACTAATAAAGTTTGTTTCACCTGTGTACCAGTGAGTACAGTTTATTCACAGACAAATCTTCCAACATTACAATCATCATTTTTATTTTAAATTAATTTTAAAATTATTAATAATTTAAGAACTGTGACACAGCACTGGACAGAGTACTGGACACAGTATTGGACAGAGTACTGGACACAGTATTGGACACAGTACTGGACAGAGTACCGGACAGAGTACTGGCCACAGTATTGGATACAGTACTGGACAGAGTACTGGACACAGTATTGGACACAGTATTGGACAGAGTACTGGACAGAGTACTGGACAGAGTACCGGATAGAGTACTGGACACAGTATTGGACAGAGTACTGGGACACAATACTGGACAGAGTACTGGACAGAGTACTGGACCCAGTATTGGACAGAATACTGGACAGAGTACTGGACAGAGTACTGGACCCAGTACTGGACAGAGTACTGGACACAGTACCGGACAGAGTACTGGACAGAGTACCAGACAGAGTACTGGACAGAGTACTGGGACACAGTACCGGACAGAGTACTGGACACAGCACTGGACAGAGTACTGGGACACAGTATTGGACAGAGTACTGGACAGAGTACTGGACACAGTTCTGGACAGAGTACTGGACAGAGTACTGGACACAGCACTGGACAGAGTCCTGGGACACAGTATTGGACAGAGTACTGGACACAGTACTGGACACAGTTCTGGACACAGGACTGGACAGAGTACTGGATACAGTACTAGACACAGTATTGGACATAGTACTGGACAGAATACTGGGACACAGTTCTGGACACAGCACTGGACAGAGTACTGGGACACAGTTCTGGACAGAGTACTGGATACAGTACTGGACAGAGTACTGGACACAGCACTGGACAGAGTACTGGACAGAGTACTGGACAGAATACTGGACAGAGTACTGGACACAGCACTGGACAGAGTACTGGGACACAGTTCTGGACAGAGTACTGGATACAGTACTGGACACAGTATTGGACATAGTACTGGACAGAATACTGGGACACAGTTCTGGACACAGCACTGGACAGAGTACTGGGACACAGTTCTGGACAGAGTACTGGATACAGTACTGGACAGAGTACTGGACACAGCACTGGACAGAGTACTGG
>NC_065516.1:37692346-37717398 GCF_006386435.1 Epinephelus moara | reverse complement strand
TTGATAAAGCTTATAGTTAGGGCTGGCTCAGGCTTGCCCTGTACCAGCCCCTAGTTAGGCTGACTTAGGCGTAGTCTGCTGGGGGACCTCCTATAATCCACCGGGCACCTTCTCTCCTTCTCTCTCTCTCTCTCTCTCTCTCTCTCTCTCTCATGTCCTGTTACTGCATCTTGCTAACTCAGCTGTACTGCATGTCACTAACTCGGCCATACTGCATGTCACTAACTCGGCTTCTTCTCTGGAGCCTTTGTGCTCCACTGTCTCTCAGTGTTAACTCGTATTGCAGCGGTGCCTGGATAGTGTGACGTGTGTGGTTGTGCTGCTGCCGTGGTCCTGCCAGATGCCCCCTGCTGCTGCTGTTATCATTAGTCATACTAATGTGCTGAGCCCCCTGCTCTATACCCTTTACACACATGGCTGCCCTCCCACACACCACAGCAACACCATAGTCAAGTTCGCGGACGACACCACCGTGGTGGGGCTCATCTCGGGAGGAGACGAGTCTGCCTACCGGGCCCAGGTGGAGCACTTGACGGCGTGGTGTCAGGATAACAACCTGCTCCTGAACACATCTAAAACCAAGGAGCTAATTGTGGACTTCAGGAAGAAAAATCGGATATCCAGCCTCTGCACATCAGGGGAGAGTGTGTGGAGAGGGTCTCAGTCTTTCGTTTCCTGGGAGTCCACATCACAGACAATTTGTCATGGGGCACAAACACAGCAGAGCTGGTGAAGAAGGCCCAGCAACGACTGTATTTCCTGAGGATTCTAAAGAGCACAACATCCCTCAGAAGCTGCTGGTGTCCTTCTATCGTTGCTCGATCGAGAGTATCCTGATGTACTGCCTCTGTGTTTGGTTTGCTAGCTGCACAGTGGCACAGAAGAACGCGCTGCAGGAAGGCCCTCGCCATATCACAGGACTCATCACATCCCAGACACAATCTGTTTGAACTGCTTCCATCGGGCAGACGTCACAGGGTTATCAGAACACGCACAAATAGACTTAAAAACAGTTTTTACCCCACAGCCATTGTTACATTAAATACCGCTGGACATTGAGTGACTGACAAAACACATGCACTTCCGTATAACTGGTTATACACTTTATATGCACTTTATGATACCGTCCCCAAGTGTTCTTATATTGTTTTTATGTGTTCCTTGTCTTCTCTCTTTTTTTTTTTTTTTACTATTTATTTATTAGCTCATTTTGCACTGTCAAGGACTGCACTGAAATTTCGTTGTACCTGTTACAATGACAATAAAGATATTCTATTCTATTCTACTTCTACTGTTATTATACACATATGATCATTGTCACACATGTATACTATCAGATATTAATATATACTTTCAACATATTGTACCACAATAACCAGAATTTTAATTATAATATTATTACTTTCATTAATGTTGTTGTAAGCTACTGTCATTACCGTCTGTCCTGCATCTCTCTCTGTCTCTCTCTCTGTCTCTGTCTCTGTCTCTCTCTCTCTCTCTCTCTCTCTCTTTCTGTTTCATTGTGTCATACGGATTACTGTTAATTTATCATGTTGATCTGTTCTGTACGACATCTATTGCACGTCTGTCCGTCCCGGAAGAGGGATCCCTCCTCAGTTGCTCTTCCTGAGCTTTCTACCATTTTTTCCCCGTTAAAGGGTTTTTTGGGGAGTTTTTCCTGATCAGCTGTGAGGGTCATAAGGACAGAGGGATGTCGTATGCTGTAAAGCCCTGTGAGGCAAATTGTGATTTGTGATATTGGGCTTTATAAATAAAATTGATTGAACTGATTGATTGAACTTGACACTGACCTCACAGGAAGTGCCACTGTAACCCCACGGACATTCACATGTCTCCACAGAAATTGCCTGAATGCCAGAAACTGACCCAGAGTCAGTAACATCCAGAGACACTGTGCTGAGGCTGAAAGACAGAAGGACAGACATTAGTTTATCTGACAGCAGTAGCATTTTCCAGTTTAACAGTTTTTACTCATTAACAGTTTTTAATCGTTAAAAGTTTTATTACACAAGTTTTTAATTAACAGTTTTTACTCGTTAACAGTTTTTACATATGAACAGTTTTTACTCGTTCACAGTATTTACTCATTAACAGTTTGGAATCGTTAGGGTTAGGGTTAGCCCAGTTTTTAATTGTTAGCAGGAGGGACAAAGAGCCAATAAGTTAAAAACACATAGTTAAAGGATAAATAAGGGAGTGACAGTCAATTCATGCAGTATAGTATAGTCGGCTGGGCTTGTGGGCTATGTATTGTTCATAAGTCTGACTGCCTCAGGAAAGAGACTGGATCTGAGGTGTGAGGTCCTTGCTTTAATACTGCTCAGCCTTCTGCCAGAAGGCAGTGGTATGAACAGGTTACGTGCAGGGTGTGTTGGGTCCTCGATGAAGTTAAAGGCCCTGGTCTTTTAGCAGCTGACATAAATGTCTCTGATGGGTGCAAATTTGCAGCCTGTGATCCTCTCAGCGGATTTCACCACCCGCTGCAGAACTTCCTTGTCCGCTGCTGTGCACTTGCCATACCATACGGTAATGGTCTGTGTCAGGACACTTTCCCCTGCACATCTGTAGAATGCAACAAGGACAAGGGAACCAAGGCCAGCATGCTTTAATTTCCTTAGAAAGTAAAGACATTGGTGGGCCTTCTTGACCACATTGTTAACAGTTTTTACTTGTTAAAAGTTTTAGTCGATAACAGTTTTCAATCGTTAACAATTTTAGTCTTCAACAGTTTTTACTCGTTAATAGTTTTGCTCTTTATCCTTTTAGTTGTTAACAGTTTCACTCATCTTTTTAATCGAAAAGTTTTTACTCTTTTTCTTTTTGGGGAGGGGGGGGGGGGGGGTACCAGGTCCTAATCTTACAGTTTTTAACGTTTTAACAGTTTTTAATCGTTAAGTTTTTTATCGTGAACAGTTTTTTTCCATAACAGTTTTCAATTGTTAGCACTTTTTACACATTAACAGATTTTAATCATTAACGTTTTACTCAGTAAGGTTTCACTCAACAGTTTTTTTTAATGTTACTAGTTTTTAATCGTTACCAGTTTTTACTTGTTAACAGTTTTTACTCATTAACAGTTTTTACTTGTTAAAAGTTTTTCATCGTTAAGTTTTTATTCATTAGAAATCTTTACTCATTAACAGTTTTACTTGTTGATAGTTTTTACTCCTTAATAATCGTAAGTGCTAATAGCATAGGCAACTGCACTTGCTTGCGTTTCTTTTAGACGTTTCACCTCTCATCCAAGAAGCTTCTTCAGTTCTAAATGACTGGTACGAAGTTGCAGGCTATAACCCTTGCAGAGTCGTAGGGGTCACGTGAGCTCTTAGTTTCAGAGTCGATAAGGTCACAATGTGAGTTGTTGACCCACCTGGCCACCATGTGAGTCGTTAGAGTCAGGTGGGACCAGGGGTGAATGGGTGTAAAGTCGTCTGGGGAGGGATCCCAAGACCGCATTGTAGGTGGATAGTAAGTAGTGTCGTAAGCCACTGTCTCACAGAGAGGGTTTTACCTGTTAGTTTCATTATGATCACCATCACCATCATCTTCATCATCACCATCATCATCATCATCATCATCATTATTAACACAAATTGAGAACATGTTCCTGAAGAGAATACAGATGAAGGTCTCACTCAGATTAAACAAGGACTGAATGACCCATAGTTACATTAGTCCCACAGTACTCCACAGTGCTCCCACAATACTACACAGTACTCCCTCAGTACTCCCACAGTGCTCTCCCGGTTCTCCCACAGTACTCCTTCAATCGTCTCACAGTACTCCTTCAGTACTCCTACAGTATTATCACAGTGCTCCCACAGTACTCTCACAGAACTCCTACAGTACTCCCACATAATCCCACAAGACTCTTACAGTACTCCTCCAGTACTCCCACAGTACTCCTACAATACTGTCACAGTACTCTCACAGAACTCCTACAGTACTCTCACAGTATTCCCTCAGTACCCCCACAGTCCTCTCACAGTACTCCTACAGTACTCCCACATAATCCTACAAGACTCTCATCGTACTCCTCCAGTACTCCCACAGTACTCCTACAATACTGTCACAGTACTCTCACAGAACTCCTACAGTACTCTCACAGTACTCCCACAGTACTCCCTCAGTACTCTCACAGTACTCCCACAGTACTCCCACAGTGCTCTCCCAGTTCTCCTACAGTACTCTCACAGTACTTTTAGAATACTCTCTCAGTACTCCTACAGTACTCCCACAGTACTCCTACAATCCTCTCACAGTACTCCTTCAGTACTCCTACAGTATTATAACAGTGCTCTCACAGTACTCTCACAGAACTCCCACAGTATTCCCTCAGTACCCCCACAGTCCTCTCACAGTACTCTCACAGTACTTTTACAATACTCTCACAGTACTCCTACAGTACTCCCACATAATCCTACAAGACTCTCACAGTACCCCTCCAGTACTCCCACAGTACTCCTACAATACTGTCACAGTACTACTACAGTACTCCTACAATACTCCCACAGTACTCCCACAGTGCTCCCACAGTACAGTTTCTTTTTTATTCCTTTGTGATACTGCATGTGTGAGGCACTTTTTCTAGCTTCTCATTTTCTGTTGTAAGATGTCTGTATGTATGTTCTTATGGAACTGAATGCTTTTTGTGGCTGAAGCATGGGCGAACAAGCCCAGGAAAAAATTCCCACTTGTGGGACAATAAAGTTCATCTTATCATCTTATCTTATCTTACTCTCACAGTACTCCCACAGTACTCTCACAGTAATAATAATAATAATAATAATAATAATAATAATAATAATACTAATAATGGTAATACATTTATTTAAGTTGCACCTTTCAAACAAAGTACAGAGTGCTTTACAATAAAAGCAGAGTCAAAAATTCAAACAAAACAAGGCATATAAAAGAAGAGTAATAAAACATATGTATAAACAAGACAGGTTTTAAACAAAATCAGGATAAGCTTTACAATAAAAATCAGAATAAGCTTTACAGTAAAAATCAGGATAAGCTTTACAATAAAAATAAGTCTTCAGACGAGACTTAAATATGGACACTGACTCAGACAGTCTTAATTCCTTGGGTAGGTCATTCAAGAGCCTCGGGCCCTGACAGCAAAAGCTTTGTCCCCTCTGGTTATCAGCCGAGACTCTGGAATAGACAGAGGACCTTTGTCCGAGGATCTTAAGGTGCGCACAGGTTCATAAGGGGTTAAAAGATCTAAAATGTAACCTGGAGCCAGGCCATTGAGAGTTTTAAAAGTGATCAATAAAATTTTAAAATCAATTCTGAAGGAAACAGGAAGGCACTGTAAAGATGCCAGTGATGTGCTCGTACTTCCTTGATCCTGTTAAAAGCCTAGCAGCTGAGTTCTGGACACTCTGTAGTCGTGCCAAGGTTTTTTTTATTTAAAGGACTAAAAAGGCTGTTGCAATAATCAAGGTGAGAGGACATAAAAGCATGCATAATTGTTTCTGCATTTTTATCACTTAAAATTGGTCTTATTCTTGAACTATTTCTACGCTGATAAAAACAGGACTGAACAAGTTTGGTTACATGCTGCTCAAATTTTAATTTACTGTCAAAAATGATCCCAAGATTTTTAGTAACAGGCTTAATTAATTGTACAAATAAGCCACAAGAGGGCAGTATTGGATTGGTCATCTGTTGGGGACCAATGACAAGGAGTTCTGTTTTGTTTGAGTTGAGCTGAAGGAAGTATTTTGACATCCAATCACTCAGATCCTTAATACTAGCCTGTAGAGAACTCATACTTGTACATTTACATCTGCAGGCCTGACAGGCAGGTACAACTGAGTGTCATCAGCGTAACAATGAAAAGAAACACCATGCCTACGAATGATCTCATCCAAAGGAATCATATACAAAGAAAACAGGATAGGACCAAGAACTGACCCTTGATGCACACCATAATTAACATGGGGGAACGAAGATCTATAATTATTAATGGAAACACAAAATGTTCTATCTGAGAGAAAAGAAGAAAACCAATTTAAAGCTGTCCCATTTATACCCACTCAATTTGTAAGTCTATTTAAGATGATGTCATGATCAACAGTATCAAATGCAGAGCTTAAATCCAGCAACACAAGAATGGAACAAGGCCCAGCATCATCATAATTTAACAAATTATTTGTCACCTTTAAAAGTGTTGTCTCTCTGCTATAATTGTGCTGGAAACCAGAATGAAATGTTACAAATATATTATTGTTTTCCAGTGTGACAAGGAATTGTTTGGCAATAACTTTTTCTAGACATTTGGAAATGAAAGGCAATTTCGAGATTGGACGATAATTGTCTAGGAGACTGCTGTGCAGACCTGGCTTCTTTGATTGGAAATTGATTGGACACAATCGATGTTAAAATAATCAGGGACACAGCCGGAAGCCAGACAACTGTTAAAAATAGAAACCAGATAGGGCCCCAGACAATCCAATACTTCAATAAAAACACTGTCTTTTAATTACTCTGATTGAGATCTCTGATCTGATTTCAATACTCCCTCAGTACTCCTACAGTACTATCACAGTACTCCCACAGTGTTCTCACAGAACTCCTACAGTACTTTCACAGTACTCCCACAGTACTCTCACAGTACTCCAACAGAACCTTTACAGTACTTCCACAGTACTCCTACAGTACTACTTCAATACTCTCACAGTATTCCTACAGTACTCCCACAGTACTGCTACAGTATTCCCAAAGTGCTCCCACAGTACTCCCAAGCTGCTCCCACAGTGCTCCCACAGTACTCCATAGTGCTCCCACAGTACTCCACAATACTCCCACAGTACTCTCACAATGCTCAGACAGTACTCCTACAGTACTCCCAAAGTGCTCCCACAGTACTCCTATAGTGCTCCGACAGTACTCCCGCAGTACTCCCACTGTACTCCGTTAATACTCCCACAGTACTCCTACAGTACTCCAACAGTAGTCCAACAGTATTCCTTCAATACTCCCACATTACTCCTACAGCACTCCTTCAATACTCTCACAGTACTCCCACAGTACTCTTACAGTACTCCCACAGTACTCTTACAGTACTCCTACAGTACTCCCAAAGTGCTCCCACAGTACTCTCACAGTACATCTATAGTGCTTCCACAGTACTCCCACAGTACTCCTGCAGTGCTCCCACAGTACCCAACAGTGCTCCCACAGTACTCCACAGTGCTCCCACAGTACTCTCACAGTGCTCCCACAGTGCTGACACAGTACTCCTTCAATACTCCCACAGTACTCTGGCAGTACTCCCACATTACTCCTTCAGTACTCCCATAGTACTCCTACATAAAAACCTGGATGAGCACCAATGTCCTTATTCAGACAAAACTGAAGTTATTGTTCTTGGCCCCAAACAACTCAGAGACTCTTTATCTGATGACATAGTTTCTCTAGATGGCATTGCTCAGGCCTCTAGCGCTACCTTAAGAAACCTTGGAGTAATATTCGATCAAGATTTGTCTTTTATTTCTCATTTAAAACAAACCTCACAGACTGCATTTTTTCATCTGCATAATTTTGCGAAAATTAGGCCTATCCTGACCCGAAAAGATGCAGAAAAATTGGTCCACGCTTTTGTTACCTCAAGGCTGGATTACTGTAACTCTCTATTATCAGGTAGCTCTAGTAAGTCCTTAAAAACTCTCCAGCTAATTCAGAATGCAGCAGCACGTGTACTAACAGGAACTAAGAAACGAGATCAAATTTCTCCTGTTTTAGCTTCTCTGCACTGGCTCCGTGTAAAATCCAGAATTGAATTTAAAATCCTACTGTTAACTTATAAAGCTCTAAATGGTCAATCAATCAATCAATTTTATTTATAAAGCCCAATATCACAAATCACAATTTGCCTCACAGGGCTTTACAGCATACGACATCCCTCTGTCCTTAGGACCCTCACAGTGGATAAGGAAAAACTCTGGTCAGCCTCCGTCATATCTTAGAGAGCTCATAGTGCCATATTATCCCACCAGAACACTGCGCTCTGAGAACGCAGGGTTACTCGTGGTCCCTAAAGTCTCCAAAAGTAGATCAGGAGCCAGAGCCTTCAGCTATCAGGGTCCTCTCCTGTGGAATCATCTTCCTGTTACGGTCCGGGAGGCAGACACCGTCTCCACATTTAAGACTAGACTTAAGACTTTCCTCTTTGATAAAGCTTATAGTTAGGGCTGGCTCAGGCTTGCCCTGTACCAGCCCCTAGTTAGGCTGACTTAGGCCTAGTCTGCCGGGGGACCCCCTATTATACACCGGGCACCTTCTCTCCTCTCTTTCTCTCTCTCTCTCTCATGTCCTATTACTGCATCTTTCTAACTCGGCCATACTGCATGTCACTAACTTGGCTTCTTCTCTGGAGGCTTTGTGCTCCATTGTCTCTCAGATTAACTCATATTGCAGCGGTTCCTGGATAGTGTGACGTGTGTGGTTGTGCTGCTGCCGTGGTCCTGCCAGATGCCTCCTGCTGCTGCTGCCATCATCAGTCACACTTCTACTGTTATTATACACATATGATTATTGTCACATATGTACACTATCAGATATGCGTCTGTCCTGCATCTCTGTCTCTCTGTCTCTCTGTCTCTCTCTCTCTCTCTGTCTCTCTCTTTCTGTCTCATTGTGTCATATGGATTACTGTTAATTTATCATGTTGATCTGTTCTGTACGACATCTATTGCACGTCTGTCCGTCCTGGAAGAGGGATCCCTCCTCAGTTGCTCTTCCTGAGGTTTCTACTGTTTTTTCCCCGTTAAATGGTTTTTTGGGGAGTTTTTCCTGATCAGCTGCGAGGGTCCTAAGGACAGAGGGATATCGTATGCTGTAAAGCCCTGTGAGGCAAATTGTGATTTGTGATATTGGGCTTTATAAATAAAATTGATTGATTGATTGAATAAATACTCAGAGTCAGAACTTTTCAGCGGCCTGACAGAATCTTTCTCAGGAAGGCTGAGCACTGTGACACCCTGAAGTTTGATCTCAGCCCACAGTCCTATCTTTAAAGATGTGAACCACCACTCTGATCCACAGAAACTTTCCATGAACTTCACGTCCAAGACAGCCCAACAAAGTCCAAAGCCTTCAGCGTCTAAGGGTGAACCTCCTCCACACCTGGTGACCTGTGACCTCTGTGGAGGTCCTCAAAGTGCTCTTTCTGAACCCACATAACTGATTTCATTAAATATAATCAGATTACTTTGCTCTTACCGTATCGGCCCATCAGCAGAGGCGTTAAGGTGAAGTCTGACCGTCAGTGATGTCACATCAGCCAGGACTGACAGCAGGTCGTCGCGGGTAATGTGAAAACCTGTCTGAATGTCTACAAATTGCTGCGGGGTCATTATCAAAGCAACTGAGCGCACAGACAGCTCAGAGAGGAAGAGGAGGAGAGGAGGTGAGAGACGAAGAACTCTACCGTTTCCCTGGAGATGAGGGAAAGAAACAATCAGTTGAGTCCTTGGAGATGCTGTGATGTCACATTTAGACATAAACTTACTGAAAACTCTAATCTTACTAAATACTGAACCTAACCTCAATGATGATGTCAGAGTGGGCGGGGAGAGAATGGTCTTCATTGTCCAATGGGATGTCATAAATCACTGAGTAGTTCAGGAAACCTCCGTAGGACACCAGCTAGATGGACAGATAGAGACAGACTAGTTGCCGTTTACTGAGTGATGGAATAATGACCACATATGGAAGTGGTAGCTGACCTTGTTTCCGAGGAAACTGTTGGGCGCTGACCAAGACAGCACGTGTTGGTGGGTGTGGCCAGAAGAGTTGTTGGGGATGGGGACGTCGTTGCCGTGGAGAACAGGTGGTGTGTTGGGGGACTGAGAGGGGCGGAGCCAAGCATCTGTATGAAGCACCTGTAAGAGAAAATGAAACAAAATATATTCTGTAATACAAATACAATATGAAGCGATGTTACCTGAGCACAGGGGCGTGTTTATGTGTAAAGGTGTGTCTGTTTTACCTGAGCTGTGGCCCAGGAGGAGCTCTCACAGACATCAGACACACCGAAGCAGAAACAGTCAGTGCAACCGAGCAGATTTCTCTCCTGAAGGTTGTAGAAACCTGGTTTACACAGATCGCAGTGAGCGCCCATCACGTTTTCCTGAGGAGTAGAGAACAGGTGACAGGTCATAAAAAAGGCGAGAGTTCAGAGAACAGGTGAGAGGTCAGAGAACAGGTGAGACGTCAGAGCAGGTGAGTGGTCAAAGAACAGGTGAGACATCAGAGAATAGGTGAGAGGTCATGGAACAGGTGAGAGGTCAGAGAACAAGTGAGAGGTCAGAGAATGGGTGAAAGGTCAAAGAACAGGTGAGATATCAATCAATCAATTTTATTTATAAAGCCCAATATCAGAAATCACAATTTGCCTCACAGGGCTTTACAGCATACAACATCCCTCTGTCCTTAGGACATCAGAGAACAGGTGAGACGTCGGAGAACAGGTGACAGGTCATAAAACAGGTGAGAGGTCAGAGGACAGGTGAGGTGTCAGAGAACAGGTGAGGTGTCAGAGAACAGGTGACAAGTCATAAAACAGGGGAGGTGTCAGAGAACAGGTGACAGATCATAAAACAGGGGAGGTGTCAGAACAGGTGAGAGGTGAGGACTGAAGCTGGAGGGTTAAATGTCAACAGGCTTGTTTTCAAAGTACATTTTGTTCAGTTTGGAGGGACACAGGTCAGGTGACAGTGGTAGGTGACCCTGGTACAGTGTGTACAGTATGATGTCACAGGGTTTACCTTGCAGGTGCAGGGGCTGCAGGGGTCGGTATTGGTGCTGCCAGACAGGTTGCACTCACATCGAACACAGAGAGGAAAATCTCTGAATCCAAACGCACAGCGATCACACTGTCGACCTGTAAAACCCTCCTTACACACACACTGACCTGCAGACATACCTGTACGCACGCACGCACACACACACACACACACACACACACACACACACACACACACACACACACGGAGCGACAGTTCACCTTTACTGATGACACAACAACGGCCACAATCAAAACAACAACAGTCACAACATAAACAACAACAATCAATAAAAACAACAACAGTGATGATGAGTAAGAATAATGAAGGTGACCTGTCTGTGTGTCGTCTGAGGTGCAAACTGAAGACTGTGATCCTCTCAGGTCACAGTTACACTGGACACAGGGAGAGTCTGCATCTGGAGACACCTACACACAAATAAATAAATAAATGGAACAAATGGAAAAGGCAGGACTGTAGTATTATTTACAGTACGTGTCAGTACCTCGTCACGTCTGTAGTATTATTTACAGTATGTGTCAGTACCTCAGCAGGTCTGTAGTATTATTTACAGTATGTGTCAGTACCTCAGCAGGTCTGTAGTATTATTTACAGTACGTGTCAGTACCTCGTCACGTCTGTAGTATTATTTACAGTTTGTGTCAGTACCTCAGCAGGTCTGTAGGATTATTTACAGTACGTGTCAGTACCTCGGCAGGTCTGTAGTATTATGTACAGTACGTGTCAGTTCCTCAGCAGGTCTGCAGTATTATTTACAGTACGTGTCAGTACCTCGGCAGGTCTGTAGTATCCAGCGGCACAGGTCTCACAGTTGATCCCAGCGGTGTTTTGTTGACAATCGATACAGACTCCGCCTCCCTCATGAACGCCGTGAATGTTTAAACTCAGAGAGAGTTCAGAGACGGTCTGATTGTAGAAACAGTCGTCGGCTTTGTTGTGACAGTTACACTCTGAGAGACAGACAGGTGGGAGATAGACAGGTGAGAAAAAGGTGAAACACAGACAGGTGAAAGATAGACAGGTGGGAGATAGGTGAGAGACAGGTTAGATACAGACAGGTGGGAGACAGACAGGTGAGAGATAGACAGGTGGAAGACAGACAGGTGAGAGATAGACATGTGGGAGACAGGTGAGAAACAGGTTAGATACAGACAGGTGAGAGCCAGAAAGGTCAAAGACAGACAGCTGAGAGACAGGTTAGATACAGACAGGTGGGAGAAAGACAGGTGAGAGATAGACAGGTGAAAGACAGACAGGTGAGAGATAGACAGGTGGGAGACAGACAGGTGGGAGACAGACAGGTGGGAGATAGATAAGTGGGAGACAGACAGGTGAGAGACATGTGGGAGACAGACAGGTTGGAGATTGGTGAGAGACAGGTGGGAGAAAGACAGACACGTGGAAGAAAGACAGAGGTGAGAGACAGACAGGTGGGAGACAGACAGGTGAGAGAAAGACGGGTCTCATACTTTCACAAGTGTTTCCCTCGGAGACGGTTCCTGGTTGCCATGGCTGCTGGTGGTAACCAGGGCAACACTGATCACAGTTCTCTCCACAGGTGTTGTGTTCGCATACACACTGCAACTTCTGTTCAAGCACGCACGCACACACACACACACACACACACAGTTTTTCGTCAGCAGATGGACAGATAAACAGGTGGACAGATAAACAGATGGACAGGTAAACTGGTGGACAGATAAACAGGTGGACAGGTAAACAGGTGGACAGGTGTATGATGTTACCTTGGTGACAGGGTCCAGTGGGCAGCTCTGGGCGTGGCCATAACAGATACACATGCCGCCGACAGAGACGTCTTTGATTGAGTAATAATACTGAGAGAAACAACATCAAACACAAAACAATCAAATAACAATAAACAAACATTAAACAACAACTTGTTTATAGAAAAATAAACAATTCTCAAATAAATTAATAATAACGTGTCATTTTCATATGAATGATTAGATAATAACTTGTTGATCATGTGACCTCACATGTGACCTCATCTACAACAGTGGGAATTGTCTGTTACTCTGGCAGACTGTCTCACCCTCCGGCTGACAATGGGGTCGATGTCTCGGGGGTCGTGGGCGCTCAGCGTCATCAGATCAGCATTGAGCGTTCTGATTCGCTGAAGCCTCAGTCTGATGTAACGAGCTGATGTAAAGTTCAGGAGGTCAGAAGTCAAATCATCGGCTCCGGGTCGTCCGTTAATCAGAGAGGTGTGGATCTGAGAGACAGAGACAGGTCAGTGAGACAGAGACAGGTACAGAGACAGGTCAGTGAGAAAGTTACAGGTCAGTGAGACAGAGATACGTAGAGAGACAGAGACAGGTCAGTGAGACAGAGACAGGTAGAGAGACAGTTACAGGTCAGTGAGACAGAGACAGGTAGAGACAGAGACAGGTCAGTGAGTCAAAGAGACAGGTACGGAGACAGAGACAGGTCAGTGAGGCAGAGAGACAGATACAGAGACAGAGACAGGTCAGAGACACAGAGACAAGTCATTGAGACAGAGACAGACAGCTTGTCTCACCTCTCCGTGTTCCAGTGGGTCCAGTCTGGAGTAGAAGGACGTACAAATGACCTCAGTGTCGCCCTTGTAGGTCGGCGGTCCGAGTCTCGGCGCCATGTTGTAACGAGTCAAACACTCTGAGTCACTGATGGCATAAAACTGCCAGGGGTCAAAGGTCACACCGTCCAGAGAGCGCTCCAGGATCCAGTTACCTGAAAGACAGACGGACAGACAGGTGATGATGTCACTGTCTGATATCTGTTCAGTGTTGACACAGTGACACACAGACAGTCAGAGAGACAAGACAGATAGACAGACAAACAGACAGTCTCACCTGGTCGAGGAGAGTTTGCTGCCTTGATGATGATGTAAGCGACCTGAAAGATCTGAACAGAAAAAAAATAGTTTACCTGTGTTCTAAGGGACTAATAAGAACAAACATACCTACCAACAGTGAGCAGGAAGACGAGAGTATGTTTGATGACGGTCCCTATAGACATCCACACTTGGGATTCATGTCTGACGGAAACCTGATTTTACTCTTCTCGTCCGAGGACATGAATAATCAGGGGTGGGCACTTATCTGGACATCAGGAGCCAGCAGAGTACAGATGTCTGTCTCTTAGTACTGAATGAATGTTCATGGTTTCTGTGGTAAACATCCAAAAATGAGTATTGGTTTAATAAGCAGGAGGTGCTGACGTATTGCGGTAAGCCTGTAGTGTCATTGTTGGTGTTTCTTTGATAGCGTCTCTGTGCTGCTCTAACTCCTACTAGCTTGTTTTCTGTTTTTCCTCACTTCAGTTGCTTAACATCTACTTCACGTCTTAACCCAAACTAGTTCTGTTTAAGCACTCATAACTCTCCTCTCTTTAATGACTTTCTTGCTAATCTTAGATGTTGTTTGCATGTTATTAGCCTTGTTAGCACCGTAGGCTTGCTGCGAACAATACTCGACTCTGTAGGTCCTCTTTAAAAGAAGTTAACAAAGCAAAGAAAGTTCACTCCTTGGTATAACTCTCAAACCCAAAAATTAAAACAAATATTGTGAAAATTTGAAAGGAACTGGCGATTAACCAAACTGGAAGAATCTCGCTCGGTCTGGGCAGAGAGTTTCAAAACTTATAAGAGGGGCCTCCGCAATGCCAGAGCAAACTATTACTCAGCATTATTTGAAGAAAATAAGAAAAACCCCAGGTTTCTTTTCAGCGCTGTAGCCAGGCTGACTGAGAGTCACAGCTCTACTGAGCCTTGTATTCTTTTAGCCCTTAGCAGTAATGATTTTATGAGCTTTTTAATGACAAAATTCTAACTATTAGAGGCAAAATTCATGACCTCCTGTCCTNGAGGAATTTCAGTCAGGATTTAGAGTGCATGATAGCACTGAGACAGCACTAGTTAAAATTACAAATTAACAAACCTTCCGATTGCTTCAGACGAAGGACTCGTGTCTGTACTTGTTTTATTAGATCTTAGTGCGGCGTTTGACACTATTGACCATCAAATTCTACTGCAGAAACTGGATCACTTAATTGGCCTAAAAGGTTCTGCACTAAGCTGGTTTAAATCTTCTTTAACTCCATAACTCCCTTAAAGACATAAAAACCTGGATGAGCACCAATTTCCTGATGTTAAATTCAGACAAAACTGAAGTTATTGTTCTTGGCCCCAAACAACTCAGAGACTCTTTATCTGATGACATAGTTTCTCTAGATGGCATTGCTCTGGCCTCTAGCACTACTGTAAGAAACCTCGGAGTAATATTTGAGCAAAATTTGTGTTGTAACTCCCATTTAAAACAAACCTCACTGACTGCATTTTTTCATGTGCGCAATCAGTGACGGAGTCAGGATGTTTGAAGGGCAGGGTAGAAAAGGAAAAAAAGGGCACCTACTGCATGACATGGGGCCCCATTGGTGCACAAGAAGCTAACGTGTCATGTCTGCATGTCACTCTATATTTAGGATTTTGTCTGAAAACATTTTAAAATCTTTGGCTGCTAAATTTGTGGAAGTTTCTCCGTCAGACTCTATGTCAGCTATATTGAACAGGTGATTACGGTGTTTAAGTCAACATCTGGACTGTTACTCTGTGTACATAAACACATGTTACCTGTTTGAGATCCAGAGTTATAGTAGTCCAGTGGAAGTCTCGTCCGTTCTTGATACTCGGACTCTGCCACCACCGATTCGTCCCATCGATGGCGTTGGTGATCGGATGGCGTTCTGAAGAAAACATACAGACACTATTAATTCTACTATACTGTTGCAAAGTGCTGAGTATTAATATGCTGAGTGATAATGTGTCTTTTAAGATACAAAAGACACAGCAACACAAAGTGTAGTAATACAACGTACAGCCAACAATAAATATACAGTACAGTAAACACAATACTCTGTCTCTGTGTGTATGTATAGTCTATCTGTGTGTATATATACTTTATGTGTATGTATATATTCTCATTGTGTATATACTTTCTCTATGTGTATATATTTATATATATGTACATACATATGTGTATATATATATTCTCAGTATGTGTACACTCAGAGTCACCATGTGGTTGTGGTTCTGTACCTTTGGACAGGATAGAGTCGGCGTCACATCTGGCGCAGTGAGGGTTCTTAATTGGCTGTCCTGGAACATGTTCCACCAGTTTACAGTAAACTTCAGGTTCTGGATCTCCACATGTTGCGTTACTGCTGATCTTTGCGTTACTGGCCAAATTAAAGATGGCCGGGAACAGACCTGAAACACACCACTAACTTTAAGCATCACACCATTGACTGTTAGCATCACACCATCAAGTGTTAGCATGACACTGCTGACTGTTAGCATCACACTATCAAGTGTTAGAGTAGCATCACACTGCTTACTGTTAGCATCACACTAGTAATTGTATGCATCCTGAAACACCATTAACTGTTAGCATTTCACTGCTAACTGTTAGTATTCTTAAGTAACCAGAACAAATAATATAAATGAATGTGAGGGTCCAAAGGACAGAGGGATGTCGTATGCTGTAAAACCCTTTCAGGCAGATTGTTATTTGTGATATTGGGCTTTATAAATAAAATTGAATTGAAATTGAAAGTGTTAGCATCACACTGCTAACTGTTAGCATCACACCATCAAGTGTCATCAAGTGTCATCAAGTGACCATCGAATGCAGCTGCCAGATTACTTACTAGGTCAAAAAAGTCTTGCCATATTACACCCATACTCGCCTCCTTGCACTGGCTACCCATCCCGTTCAGAATCCAGTACAAGGTGCTGCTGCTGACTTTCAAAGCCATTCACGGCCAAGCCCCCAGTTACATCTGCGACCTCATTCACCACCACACCCCCAGCCGGTCCTTGAGATCATCTGACCTTGGCCTCCTGTCAGTGCTTCGGACCAGGCTAAAGACAAAGGGGGACCGGTCCTTTGGGGCAGTGGCCCCTAGGCTTTGGAATGCACTCCCCCTGGGTCTGAGATCTGCCCTGTCAGTAAATAGTTTCAAGGGTCAGTTAAAGACTCACCTGTACAGACTAGCGAGTGTTAGGCCGTATCTATTGTTTTATTTGCCGCTTTCTGTTGTCTCTCAGCTTGTCTACCTCATTTCCTCTGGCTTTGCAGTGCCATGTGATCATGTTCTATTGTTATTTTTATCTATTTATGTATTTTATGCTTCTACATGCACTGACCTTGCATTGCTATATGCCTGTGTGTATGTTTTTTCTAGAAATTTCAGTTGCACGTTTATTGTGACCTATTGAACTGTGGTCTCATTGTTTGCATTGTTAAGCACTCTGTGTACGCGTACTATGAAGGGTGCTATATATATAAAAGTTTACTTACTTACTAAGTGCTAGCATCATACCATCAAGTGTTAGCATCACAGTGCTAACGGTTAGCATCACACCATCGACTGTTAGCGTCACACCATCAATTGTTAGCATGACACTGCTAACTGTTAGTATCACACTGCTGTTAGTATCACATGATAAACTATAAGAATCACACCATCGCTTTTAAGAATCACACTGCTAACTGTTAGCATCAGACTGTTAGTGTCACACCATCAATTGTTAGCATGACACCGTCAAGTGTTAGGATCACACTGCTAACTGTATCACACTGCTAACTGTTAGTATCACACCATAAACTAAAAGCATCACACCATCGCCTTTAAGCATCAGCTAACTGTTAGCATCAGACTGTTAGTATCACACCGTCAAGTGATACGTAACATCACACTGCTAACTGTTAGCATTACACCATCAACTGTTAGCATCCTTAAGTAACCAGAAATAATAATAAAATAAATGAGATAATAAGTGAGTGAGTGAGTGAATGAGTGAGCGAGTGAATGAATGAATGTTCATATGGGCTGTATTTTAGACAACTGGACCTGTTAGTGTATCTGACTGCTGCAGAGTTACCAGTTAGTTCTCACAGCACTTATGATGACCATGAGCTGGATGACTGAGAATCTTCACCAACAATGATTAATTGAATGCGTGAATAAGTGAGTGAATGAATGAGTGATATGTGAATGTGATTCTGAATGGTGTCATTTTATTAACAGAACTTTTAAAACACTTTTTGAAACATTTAAAACAATTTTTTTTTCAACTGTTGTTTGTCCAAAAAGTTTTTTCTAATTTTTTTTTTAAGTTTTGTGAGGTTTTTTTTCCACATTGTTTTAAACTAAAAGTTGTTAACATGAAGTTTCTTTTCTGTATATTCAGCAAAAAGTTTTTCCGAGTTTTTACATTGTTTAAATCTTTTTTTTTCATTTTCACCTAAAAAGTAAAGACACACACACACTAACGACTGTTAATTACTGTTGTGTGTGATCAGGTGTGGAGGTGTGATAACATTGACTAGGTGGTCTTTGTCTCTGTCTCAGTGTCTCTGTGTGCCTCTGTGTCTGTCTGTGTCCCTGTCTCTGTCTGTCTCAGTGTCTCTGTTGCTGTGTGTCTGTCTCTTTCATGCCTTTAATCAGTTGTCATGTGAAAATAATTTGTGTCACAGTGTGACACTGTCCACATGGACACTGGGGTTTGCGGTGTGTGTGTGTGTGTGTGTGTGTGTGTGTGTGTGTGTGTGTGTGTGTCAGATTGGCCTCTGACCCCTACCCCCTCACACAGCTCTGTGGGGGTTTTAGGGTTTTTGTTTGAATTGTGGGTAGAGGAAGAGGGCGGAGTATGATTGTTAACACTAATTATAATACACACACACAGAGTCGTTGTTTCACAGCAGGACACACAGACGGTCCGTCTGAAGCTCCTCATCACAATTACCAGCACACACACACACACACACACACACACACACTGGTGTCAGTTTTTTGTCGCTCTGATCACAGACTGAGGGAACAGAGTCGTCTGTCCTGACAGTAGACGTAGTGACATGAAACGACATCTGTATGAAGGGACATTCGGTAGGGTGAATCATCGACAAGGTGGGAGATTTTGAAGTCATGTTATGTGTGTGACCCACAATGGGAGATTTTCAATCAGCTGTTGGCAGTCTGCAGCTAACTCAAAGAAGAACAGTAGCTGCTTGCAGTTAGCAGCTAACTCAGAGAAGAGGAACAGCAGCTGTTAGTGGCTAACTCAAAGAAGAAGAACAGCAGCTGTTAGCCATTAGCAGCTAACTCAAAGAAGAAGAACAGTCGTTAGCAGTTAGCAGCTAACTCAGAAAAGAAAAACAGCAGCTGTAAGTGGCTAACTGAAAAAAAGAACTGTAGCTGTTAGCAGCTAACTCAAACAATGAGCTCCAGGAGCTTCTTACCCTCCGAGCAGAGGACGAGATCAGCCGCCATATTACAGGGACAGTAAATGATTGTTGTTGACACGTGATGTCATTGTTATTGTTTAGAAAGAGCTGCTGTCATGTATATTGTATGTCACACTAGAGGCCAACGCTATTGTGTAACATGTCACGCCTGTTTTGATTCTGTGATGTCATCATGCTGTGTGACATCACACACTGCAAAGACATGATGATGTTGCTGTTGTTTGGTTCTGTGTAAACATGTGAAGACAGGATGTTATAGTGGCTCTTTAGCGCCACCTCTGAGTAAGAGTAGTAGAAACAGACAGACAGACTGACAGATAGACTCTAGAAAGAGATAGAGATAGTAGAGACAGACAGAGACAGTGGAAACAGACAGACAGACGACAGACAGTAGAAACAGACAGAAACAGTAAAGACAGACAGAGACCGTGGAAACAGACAGAGACAGACAGAGACTGTAGAAACAGACTGAGACAGTAGAAACAGACAGAGACAGACAGAGACTGTAGAAACAGACTGAGACAGTAGAGACAGACAGAGACAGTAGAAACAGACAGAGACAGAGACTGTAGAGACAGTAGAAACAGACTGAGACAGTAGAGACAGACAGAGACAGTAGAAACAGAGACAGAGACAGTAGAAACAGAGACAGAGACAGTAGAAACAGACAGTAGAGAGACAGAGACAGTAGAAAAAGAGACAGTAGAGAGACAGAGACAGTAGAAAAAGAGACAGTAGAAACAGACTCTACTGCAGTAGAAAGACAGTCAGACTAAACAAATGAAGCCAGGACTGTTGTTTCTGTCTTGACTCACATGTTCAAGGTCTTTAAACAATCTGTATGCTGAAAACAAAAATCTGTGTGTGGGTCAAGTCCATGAAGTTTTTTGTCAGACAGAGGTGGAGGAGGAACTCTGTTGTGCTAACAGCTAACAGAGCTAACAATGCTAACAGAGCTAACAATGCTAAAGGAGCTAACAATGGTAACAACTAACAGAGCTAACAGCTGACAGAGACAAGACTGGACCTTGTGAAAATAAAATAATTGAACATTCATGAATGTAAACATGATTTTTGTTTTACACCTGTGATTTTTCATCAATAAATAAAAATAAAACAAAATAACACTGTAATTTAATTTCATAATCTTACTGAAGATCATTGATATTTTAGTTTGTAAGATAAAAACATTTATGATTGATTTATCAGAAACAGACAAACTGATCAGTTAAATTATTGCTGAGCTCAGAATCAGTTTACTGATAATAAACAGAAGAGTTTGTGACTCTGTGATGCAAACTGAACAAAGTGATCTATTAACAACACGAGTCAGGAAACAAGTCAGGAAAAAACACGAGTCAGGAAAGAAGTCAGGATACGAGTCAGGAAACAAGTCAGGAAACCACACAAGTCAGTGAAATAAACCCAAAGTGAAGAGAAAGTTTCTCACCTCTTTGCTGAGCTGCAACTCGCTCCATCAGCAACAACAGCAACAGCAACTTCATCTCTGCACACTCACACTGGACTCTAACTTGTCTCTAACTGGAGTGTAAGTCAAGTTTAACTGGAGTCTAACTGGTTTCTAACTGAAGATTAACTGGAGTCTAACTGGTCTCAGTGGCTCTTAGAGTGAACTGGCTGAGTAAATGCAGTGCAGAGGAATGTGTTGCCACAGAGACTGTGTCCCTGAGTCTCATTCATTCAGCTCAGTTGGGGGGGTGTTGGGGGTGGACCGTACCATCTGATCTGGTGCTATGGGGGTAGAAAGGACCTGGAGATGTGGGGGTAGAGAGGACCTGGTTGTGTTGGGTGGGGAGGACCTGGTGATGTGGGGGTGGGGGTATGGCAGA
Source organism: Epinephelus moara (assembly GCF_006386435.1). NCBI lineage: Eukaryota > Metazoa > Chordata > Actinopteri > Perciformes > Serranidae > Epinephelus > Epinephelus moara. The sequence continues at coordinate 37,696,401 of NC_065516.1, read as the reverse complement.
AGAGTTGGACACAGTGGCAGGTAACATGTTTAGCTTAGTTCATTTATTTCATTAATCTCCCTGAGGGGAAATTCAATGTTTTCACTCTTGCTTGTCAATTACACACAGGTCCGAAAGACACACACATGCACAAATAGGACCTATACATGCACAAAGTGGAGTGAATATGACTTAATGAATGAATGAACTGATTGATGGATTTCACCCTTTACAAACAAACATGTCTGTCATATTTGACCTGAACGTGTCATCAGAGTGAGGGTGGAGTTAAAGGAACAGTTCAGGTTAATCTGCAGAGTTGAAGTGTCTCAAAATTGACCCAGGTCAGCCCTGTGCTTTGAAAACCAGTAACAGAGAGTAAAAGTTTTATCAGCACAGACGTCCAGGTCCGATTATTAGTGATCAATCACTGATCAATGATCCAATCAGCAGAAACACTGAGACTGAGCCGCTGCTGGAGAGAGTGTCAGATAACAGAAGTCCCTTTGAGACACTGATGGAGTCATAGAAGATATGTGTCAGATAACAGAGGACAGAAGTCCCTGTGTGGAGTTATCAAACAGAGTCATGTGAGGGTGTGTGAAGGGTTAACTCCTGCTCCTTTAACTCTGTTTATTCATTCACTCACATCAAGCTATTGTCTCAGTAAAAAGGGGGTTGGGGGTGGGGGCTCTACCATCTGGGGGGGGGGGGCTCTGTTAGTCAAACTTCAGTTTTTTGTTGAATTGCTAACAAGCAAATGAAAGTCACATAGTCAAAGCTCTTCACACAGTCAGCAGCAAACTGTGAATCACTTTTCATTGCTTTCACACAAAATGCATTCAGTGACCACAGTTACCAATATTCATGAAGTCTTTCCTCAGTCAGAGTTCACCACGTGGAAAGCACTAGACTTTTAAAGCACATTTTTTCAATTGCTAACACACTTTGTTCAAAACAATTAAAAACACAATCAAAACAGAATGATGGAAAATTAATGTGCATTTCTGCTGCAGCCACATTGAAATCTATAGAAAATAATATACAAATATTGACAATAAAATGAAATAATAATTCCAAACACAGCTGAGTGCAGTTTGCAGCTAAAAACCCACCCAGGTGACCTGTGTCAGGCCTCGTCACTATAGTAAGCAGATAAAAGGCGATGGATTCTGAATTTTGTGTTTTGGAGACATGGATCAAAGAGGACAGATTGGTGAAGAGAGAAGAGTGGCAGTGAGAGAAGAAGAAGAAGGAGAGGAAGACCAAGAGCAGTGGACTGTGATGAGATTAGAGCCACAGTTACAGACCATGTGGTAAATCATGGACTCTGTCACGCTCAACAATTGCATCAATATTGAGAATTTTCTGGCAAAACAACAGGTGGTACATGCATCCCTCAACTACTGAACTACATTTAATTGTACAGTATGTTTATATGTTACATCTACTGACATTTTTCGATTGTTTTGTGTTTTATAGGGTTTAGGGTTAGGGATTCTGAAATGAGATAATGCCGCCGTAAGGCAACATCATCCAAATGCACTGGCCATTAAACTGTCCGCAAGTCAGGGGCCCCTCATGCCACAGTAAGGCCATATGGAATTCTTCTGAGGTGTGCTGTTGACCACTGGGGGTTGCACTCTAGGATCGTGGTTGTGAGTGAAGCCTAATCATGAGCAAAAGTGTTTGACTAGAGGAATGTGTGTGTCTTTCCTCCTACAAAAATTGTGTCTGTGTTGTGTGCACCTAACAAGAATGGAGTTGCCTGTTTCACCAACATATTGTATCCCACACTGCACAGAATCAAATAAAGACAGTTCTTATAATGAACAGTACAATTTTTCTGTGTGGGAAAAACATCAGAATTATATGGATTGTGAACACATGTGAGGCTCTGAAAAAATTCTTTGTGTGCCTTGGGCCTAGAGTAACATAATGGTGTAAGTTTGGCTTCGACCAGAAGTTGCTATAAGTTTGTTTTTTTGCTATACGCAGTAATGAGTCTATGATCCTGTAACAATTCCTTGATGACCTACCATAGAAGAAGTCCGCCAGAGCATATCTTCACAATTTTAGCTGCTGTAGGGCCATTTTTTTGGAGTATTTTAATATGCTATACATGAATACAACCCTTAAATTCGACATTTTAATAATATGTGTGGACATATGTCCATACTAATGAAAGAAATTGCTAAAAAGTGCAATAAACCACTAAAAAATTGAAAATCGTTTTTGGTTGTACACATATTTTTCTAAATACAGAAATATCATGGCAGTATCCCTCAAAATTGTAAATGTAAAAAAGTTGCACAAAATCCTTTCAAACCACAGAAAATTGATCTTGAGTGTTTTCATAAGTTAATTTTTGAGATACACTCATTTTTATAAAATGTGACGAAAACGAAAGTTAAGTGCACATTGTGCACAATTAGCAAATACTACAACATGTAGATCAAAATAAACTATTTACAATAGAACAACCAAAGTTCAAAGTCAAAAATTACTTTTCAATAGCACCAGGGGAGCTGTGATAGGTGTTGTGACAGTTGCTGTGCACGATGAACAATATTTTTGCTGCATTTTTATTGGTGTTGGCACACAGTGTTTCGATGGCAGCCCGGTCAAAGTACATCCTGAACAGCTCAGATGGAGAGGGATTGTCCACATACTGTGATAGAGGTGGCTGCACACTTGGCCTCCTTTTGGGCAGAAAATGTGGTAGGGGATGTGGCAAGATGTCAGGCTCCTATTCGGTTCTCCAGCCAGCTGCATCACCAGGGAGTGTTTCTGGCCAGGAGCCTCTGTTTGTTGGAGGCCGACTCCTTCCTCCCCGTCTGCCTCCCTCCGGGGTGCAGGGCGAGGAGACTCCCCCACTTCCTTTCCGTTATTATCGTCAAGTTTGCATACAGATGTTACACAGTGTGTTAGATGTGTTCAACATGAGAGTAATACAATAATGGTGCGTATTCAGTAGAAAATGCTTTCAGTTGTGTTACATGTAGATTTTCTTTAGTTTATTTTAACTCAAAAACAAACAATATTTAATGAATATATACATACATGCCATAGGAGGGATCTGTCTGTTGGATGAGGTCGGCGTCATCTCCACTGTCGGCAGAATCTGGACCAGATGAGTGGACTGTATCTTCATCCGACGCTGTAATTAGGTCGAAAGCTTCGCGCGGGGAGAAAAGCCGTTTCGTGCGTCGGGGTTGTTGCGGTTCCATAAATATATGTGTGTGAGTGTGTGGTGAGTGTGTGTGTGTCTAAGCGTTGTTGTGAAAGATTAAAATACAAAATGAGAGCGAGAGCGAGTGTGTGACTGCAAGCTGAGAGAAATATTTACCGCGGAAGAAAGAGAGGAATTTCCCCGGAAATGATGTCAGTCCTTTTTGCCATGGGTAGTGTTGCGAGAAAGACACACAAGAAAATAATGTGACAGTTCATGCTCACAATGTGATGACGTTTAGTCCAAATAGGAAGTGCTGTGAATACCCGCGATGAGGATTATAATGATTTTGTTTTTAGCGCTCTTCACTGTTCTTCTACAAACCTGTGAGTGCAAGGAAACAGCACTCTGGGACATGATGAATTCATGGTAAGTTAGAGTAAGTCCTTCGGTTTTAAATGCAAATAGAATTATTGGTCTATCTTATCTGGTTGCAATTCAACCGGTATTCAAAAATCAATATGCAAATGGGATCGCGGGTGCTCCCGCCGGATTTAAAGGGTTTTTAAGTGCGTTGAGAAATTGAAATGTAGTGGGAGAGTAATTGGTTATAAAAGGAAGTAGAGAATCAACTATATGGGGCTTAGTCTGTAGAAATGTCTTGAGGACTGTACATAAGGACCTGCAACACCCCCCTGGTGGGAAAAGCAGCAAACATCATGTTGGTGGCTTCTTTACAGTGCTGTTGTGTTCTGCACATTCAGGAAAATCTGAGCAGCTGTGACTTGACTAAGCCAGCATATGTACGTATTTACAGAGCAGGGCGTGGGTTAGGGGCTCAGGGTCAGGGTCAGGGTCAGGGGTCAGGGGGTTTAGGGTCAGGGTCAGGGTCAGGGTTAGGGTT
>NC_065516.1:37679929-37691846 GCF_006386435.1 Epinephelus moara | reverse complement strand
CTTACCGCAATACGTCAGCACGTCAGGCCACCTGGTCTCCGCACCCCAGTGTTAATCTGTACGTAGTCACAGCCCCGGTGTTGATCTCAAATCTCAAATGACATCACAATAAACAAAAATACAAATATAGGCACTGTCGGACCGTTTCTATTCCACCTTTAGCAGCTGCAACACTAAACTGATGAACACATGAATTCATGATTCTAAACCTGTTATGAAGTCATGAGTATCTGTGTCAGTAACCTTTGGGACTGATGTTACTGCGGTCACAGGTGTGGGCGGAGCTTTGTGAAGACACACACTGAAGGTAGACCAGCTTGATGTCTTACAGGAGACATTAAGGTTGTGTTTGTTTTCTCTCTGTCCAGCTGTGTCGTCTCCATCCTCCTTCACCCTGAAGACAAACACCATCAGCACCACCGTCCCCAACTCCTACTACCCAGGTACCAAACACCTGTCCTTTCAGTCTTAGCCAGTCAGATTCAGACACAGTGTGATTCTGAGGAGACGTCACGTCACAGTAATTTACCTCACCTCTCACAACACTGTTACCATGGTGACCTTACAGGGTATCATGGTTTCCACAGGGGGCGCCGTCCTTCTCCTCTTCAGAACTCGGTAAAATGTGACTCATGTTGGACGCTTAGATAAAACAGCTGGTCTAAATCTGGCTCTCCTGATTGGCAGACTTATGATCAGTCTAACCACCTTACCAGCTCTGAGCCCTAACTGGTGCAGCAACATTCAGTCGAGTGCAGAAACATTCAGTCGAGTGCAGAAACATTCAGTCGAGTGCAGCAACATTCAGTCGAGTGCAGAAACATTCAGTCGAGTGCAGAAACATTCAGTCGCGTGCAGCAACATTCAGTCGAGTGCAGCAACATTCAGTCGAGTGCAGCAACATTAAGTCAACTGCAGCAACATTCAGTCGAGTGCAGAAACAGTCAGTCAAGTGCAGCAACATTCAGTCGAGTGCAGCAACATTCAGTCGAGTGCAGCAATATTCAGTCGAGTGCAGAAACATTCAGTCGAGCGCAGAAACATTAAGTCGAGTGCAGCAACATTAAGTTGAGTGCAGCAACATTCAGTCGAGTGCAGAAACATTCAGTCAAGTGCAGCAACATTCAGTCGAGTGCAGAAACATTAAGTCGAGTGCAGCAACATTAAGTTGAGTGCAGCAACATTCAGTCGAGTGCAGAAACATTCAGTCAAGTGCAGCAACATTCAGTCGAGTGCAGCAACATTTCTCTTGGGTCAGCTGGACCCGTCCTGAAATGTAGGGAGCTGATTTTTCCTTCTGTTTCTTTTCTTTTTCCTTTGTCCTGTCTGTCTTTGTGTCCGTCTGTCTGTCTTTGTGTCCGTCTGTCTGTCTCTCTGTCTTCCTGTCTTTCTGTCTTTTTGCTGCTGATGTGTCCTGACGGCAGATCCCTTCGTACCGACGGCCATTCTGGGTGAGACACTTTTCCTTTCCTTCCTCTGTAGGACAGAAAAACCAACAGGACAGGAAGTAGACAGACAGGTGAGACAGAGAAGAGAGGGACAGGTGAAAGGACAGAGAGGATGGAGAGAATGAGACAGAGACAGAGAGAGTGATATTTTTACTTCCATCCATCCCTGCTTGCTTCTCGTTCGGCTGCCTTTTGTTTTGTTTTTTCTTTATTTTTAGTTTAATTCTTTTATTTATGATTTTATTTTTCTCCAAATCCTCCATCTTTGATTATTGTGTTCATTTAATGATTCAGATAATTTAGTTTATTTTTCTTTTGTTTAGACTTTCGTCATTGGTCTTATTAAAGATTTATTTTTTCTTTTTGACAAATTTTTAGTTATTGATTGTTCTTAAATTCTTTTTTTTTTTTTTTTGCTTTTTTTAATTAATGTAATTGTTTTCATTTTTTAAAGTTATTTTAGTCATTTTTTAAATTTACTTTAATTTAATAGCTGTTACCTGGTTATTGTTTGTGGTAATTTCTTCACAGTGTAATTAACTCCATTTGTTTTTTTATTTTATTTCTTATTTCTGATATAATTTTGATTTATGAGTCTGTTTGGTTTTGAGGGCTTTTAGTTTTTTTTATTTGGAAAAGGACGGTGGGCTTCACTCCATCCCCACATCCACAACATTCCTGCGTGTCGTGTTGACGTCACGTCTGTCTGTGACCTCCAACCTCTGCATGGACACAACACGCCCTTGTGGACTGGGGGGGAGGAAAACAACAAACAAACAATAAATAAACAGAGACACAACAGCAGAGTCAGTCAGAGGTCCTGTAAGCTGCTGGGTTTATTCTCTGGACGTCTCAGCTGAGATTATGGGATGTCGCAGATGTTTGTGGATTTTCAGGTTGTCTTGATGTAACATGGGAAGAACAGGAAGATAAATAAACACAAACAAACACGACCTTTAGAATCAGGACGGCGGAGCTGAGCTGGCTCACCCTCCGCCGTCCATTCAGTGATCAGGCGTTTAACTGTCATCACATGAAGAAGAAATGAGACACGCTATAATGTTCCTATGAACAGATTTTATTTCAGCAAATGTCATCTAAGAGAAATATTACATCAAAATAATAGAGATTCAACATATTTGTTAAATCACCAAATTTTTCACTGACAGTGTATTTCACTAGGTTAGCAGCTAAAGCTAAGTAAAGCTAATTTAGCTAAATTAACCAATTAAACTAATTAAAGCTAATTAAGCCAACTAAAGCTAAAAAAGCTAACTAAAGCTAATTAAGCTAACTAAAGCTAAATAAGCTAACTAATTTGAGGTTTGCAGCTCGTGGTTCAGGCGCAGAAAAAAATATATGACATGTTTTTTTTTGTTTTTTTTTTTAACATTTTAACATATATCCTGAATCTGAACAAAATTGTTTCCCATCTAGTCAACAAGCTAGTCAGTTATTATTTGGTCCTTGTTCATAATTTTTCAAGAGGAATGCACATCATAAAAGAACAAATAACATCAAGGCATTAATGATGATAATACTAATACTATTGTATTTATTTAGCAGTTTTTAAAAACAGACATTACAAAGTGCTTCACAAGACAATAAAACCAGTTACATGAAGCAGTATACACAGCAAGGTATCTGTAAAGAGATAAACAAATAAATACACAGAAATGTGTGTATGAATATGAACATGTAACCACACAAATAAGCTAGTCCAGAAATATATAGGCAGAGTTTCAGTTTGAGTGAAAGGATAAAGTGGTGTTATAGAAACATGGTGGAAACATGACGACACTAACAGATGATGAAGCAGTTTGTTGAGTTTTGAGAGACTGTTTAAAAACACCCTGATGTCACCTGATGCTTTGTGAAGCCTCAGTTTGACTCTTATGTCACTGACTTCCTGTAAATACCTGCTATTTAAAGACACAGCAACATCTAGTGGATGTTGTCATCCTAACAGAGCTGAACTGACCGGTAGAGATAACTCAGTCAGGTTCAGGGCGTTCTCTACGCTGCAGCACAACATTGAAAGGTTCAAATAAAATGTCTGTGTTCCTCTAAATGGACCAGGCTTTACAAACTCAACGTCATGGTGTGTTGAAGACTCAAACTACAGACTCAACTCATCAGGAAAATGTCTCCTGAGGTTATACATCAAACGAGAATTTATATCATTTCCTCACTGAAATCTGTAGAGTTCTGCAGGGATCATGTTTTCCTGTGGCCCCACCCTGAGTCAGCGTTGCTTGGGTCCCTCCGCAAAAAGCCAGCGTGAATTTATTTAAATTAGATTTTGAATTATTAAAGAAAATAAACAAATCAGAACACACATTCTCATCCTTCCAGGATTTGTTCAGTCAGATAATCTTTACTAATGAACTTTATGATTAATGAAGAATAAATTTAATCAGCAGAATTTAAAAGCTAACGTTAGGCTGTAAGCAAACTACACCACGGTCACATGACTTAATGTCACCACCACAGCGAGGCTGTAAAGTCGTGTTCGGCGTGACGATGATCTGTAGTCTCATGTAGACACTTGTTAGAGACACATAAAGCTTCTAAATCACAGTGGAGTATTTTTATTGACGTTTAACAAATCAACACGTCCTCACTGCGACCTCGTCACGTGTCATTAACATATGATGTCCAAGGTACCCTGGGTGTGTTGGTTGTTGACGTTCTGGGACGCCGTGTCAACTTCAGCCTGTTACATGCATTGTCTGTTTTCAAAATACACTTCTGTTTTCACAGGAAATGTACAGTTTGCATACAGTCTCTTTCAAAATAAAAGCACTACGTCGGTACAACACCACCAACTGATGTTTTTTCCTTGAACAACACACACACATGGTTACGTTTAGCCAACACACACACACATGGTTACGTTTATCCAACACACACACACGTGGTTACGTTTATCCAACACACACACACATGGTTACGTTTATCCAACACACACACATAGTTACGTTTAGCCAACACACACACATGTGGTTACGTTTATCCAACACACACACATAGTTACATTTAGCCAACACACACACATGGTTCCATTTATCCAACACACACACATGGTTACGTTTAGCCAACACACACACACGTGGTTACGTTTATCCAACACACACACACATAGTTACGTTTAGCCAACACACACACACACACATGGTTACGTTTAGCCAACACTCACACACATGGTTACGTTTGACCAACACACACATGGTTACGTTTAGCCAACACGCACACGTGGTTACGTTTAGCCAACACGCACACGTGGTTATGTTTAGCCAACACACACACATGGTTACGTTTAGCCAACACGCACACGTGGTTACGTTTAGCCAACACACACACGTGGTTACGTTTAGCCAACACACACACGTGGTTACGTTTAGCCAACACACACACACACACATGGTTACGTTTAGCCAACACACACACACATGGTTACGTTTGGCCAACACACACATGGTTACGTTTAGCCAACACGCACACGTGGTTACGTTTAGCCAACACACACACATGGTTACGTTTAGTCGACACACACACATGGTAGCATTAAGCCAACACGCACATGTGGTTACGTTTAGCTAACACCCACACATGGATACGTTTAGTCGACACACAGACACGTGATTACGTTTAGGCAACACACACACGTGGTTACGTTTAGCCGACACACACACGTGGTTACGTTTATCCAACACACACACACATGGTTACGTTTAGCAAATACACACACGTGGTTACGTTTAGCCAACACACACACGGTTACGTTTAGCCAACACACACACACACACGTGATTACGTTCAGCCGACACACACAGACGTGGTTACGTTTAGCCAACACACGCACACATGTTTACGTTTAGCCAACACACACACGCGTGGTTACGTTAAGCCAACACACACACGTGGTGACGTTTAACCAACACACACACACATGTTTACATTTAGCCAACACACACACGCGTGGTTACGTTAAGCCAACACACACACACGTGGTTACGTTAAGCCAACACACACACGTGATTACATTTAGCCAACACACACACACATGTTTACGTTTAGCCAACACAGACACGTGTTCACGTTTAGCCAACACACACACATGGTTACGTTCAGCCAACACACACACACATGTTTACGTTTAGCCAACACACACACGTGGTTACGTTTAACCAACACACATATGGTTACGTTTAGCCAACACACACACACGGTTACGTTTAGCCAACACACACACATAGTTACGTTTAGCCAACACACACACACGTGTTTACGTTTAGCCAACACACACATGTGGTTACGTTTAGCCAATACACACACGTGTTTACGTTTAGCCAACACACACACATGGTTACTTTTAGCCAACACACACACACACATGTTAACGTTTAGCCAACACACACACACATGTTTACGTTTAGCCAACACACAAACACGTGGTTAGGTTTAACCAACACACACACGTGGTTACGTTTAGCCAACACACACACGGTTACGTTTAGCCAACACACACACATAGTTACGTTTAGCCAACACACACACACATGGTTATGTTTAGCCAACACACACACGTGTTTACGTTTAGCCAATGCACACACATGGTTACGTTTAGCCAACACACACACACATGGTTATGTTTAGCCAACACACACGCGTGGTTACGTTAAGCCAACACACACACGTGATTACGTTTAGCCAACACACACACGTGGTTACGTTTAGCCGACACATACACACGTGATTACATTTAGCCAACACACACACGTGGTTACGTTTCGCCAACACACACACATGGTTACGTTTAGCCGACACACACACGTGGTTACGTTTAGCCGACACACACACGTGGTTACGTTTAGCCAACACACACACGTGGTTACGTTTAGCTGACACACACACGTGGTTATGTTTAGCCAACACACACACGTGGTTTCGTTAAGGAAAAAGAACAGGGTTTGGTTTTACAATGTTACGGGAAGTGAACACCGGCCTCCTCGGTGAAAGTTGGTGGTTGTTGGACCCTTCCATCCCCTATATTTGAATTTCCGCTGCCGTAATTTCTGTTGTTGTCCCACACCACCATGCACCATTAAACAATAATGGCAACCGGGCGCGTTTCATGCCAACGTGTCTGACGCCAGAAGTCACTGACCAAGCAGCCAGTATTCGATGACTTCGGAGTGAGACCCGGTTGTGTTAGCTACAGACCTTATTTCAGACATCGAACCAAAAACACACTGACTCCAAGATGAGGAAACTGGAAGTGCTATCATTCGAACTCATCTCCAGGGTTTAGGAGTCATTCCTGGAATCGCCCCATGCTGTCCATTAGCAAGAAAGCAGGTTTAAGGCACTTCCACATTGACTTCACTTTTCCAACCCGGAGGCTAAGTCCACGTCTTCAAACCGCTTGCGGTTCACACATAAATCAAGCGCAGAATGCTTATCTTTGTTTTGCTTGTAGAAAGTGACAAACTTGACACCTCTCTTATCTATGCAAAAAAAAATACATGTTTTAGGCTAAACTCGGATGCTAACTGCTGCCCTAAATATGCTGTTAGGCTAATGCTTAAAGCAAACTGTAGCATAAATTCCTGTTTCTCCTCTCTCCTCAGGCTAGCTAAACTGTCCTCCGGCCAGGGAAATTTGCGGAGTCCTCCACATAGGGTACAGTTAGCCAGGTTAGCTTATGCACTTGCTGCTGGCTGTTACAAGTTCAAATAGAGCTACTGCAGTGCTAGGAGCTAGTTCCTGTTTAAGTCATGCTAGCTGTTTGTTAGCAGTAGACTGAGCCCAGGCTAAAGCTAAAGTTGTTGCTTATACCCTGTCTCCTCTCTCTCTTCTTCTTCTCTTCCTTCTTTCTCTGTGTAAAGTGCCCATTAATGGTAAGTGGTTAAATTTGGGGCTAAGGGGGCGGGACTCATATTGGGGTGGGGGGTGTCTGTCACCACTGCGCATGAGCCACACCCACCACCAGCTGTGATGTCATCAGTTAGCGTGGCCATGCATAATTTTTACTCCTCTGTGAAATTGTGACATCACAGTCCACAACTCCTCCCATCATTTCACCTTGAACCAATCAGCTCTGCCCATTCCTCTTCCTCTGATTGGTTGCCATTTTTTGTTGTCGTGGTTGTTTCATCCATCCTCCTCCGTCCAATCACCAACCGCCACCTCCACGACATTGCCCATCTCCTCGCCCTCGCCATGAGTGGTTGGGCTGTTTGGGACAGAGAGATTCAGATTGGTCAGTCAGCCCCCAGGCTAGCCAATGAGAACAGAGTTAGGGAGTGTAGTAGAAGGTATGTCGCCGAGTCTTTGTTGAAATGTTCACATCAGAGTCCTGGACGTTTATTTGAGGGTCGATCAAAACCAGTTTACAGAAGAGGTTTGTTTTGTTCCAGGACTCTGAATTCTCTGCTCTTTTCACACTGCAGCTCCAAGAACCTGGACCACATCTGGACCAGTACTCATACCGCACTGAACTGGATCCTGACCAGTATTCAGTTCTACTGGGTCTGGACCAGTACTCATACCATGCTCTATTGGGTCCTGACCATTACTCATACCATGCTCTATTGGGTCTGGACCATTACTCATACTATGTTCTACTGGGTTCTGACCAATACTCAGCTCTACTGGGTCTGGACCAGTACTCATACCATGCTCTACTGGGTCTGGACCAGTACTTATACCACGCTCTAATGGGTTCTGGCCAGTACTCATACCATGCTCTGATGGGTTCTGACCAGTATTCAGCTCTACTGAGTCCTGACCAGTACTCATACCATGCTCTGATGGGTTCTGACCAGTATTCATACCATGCTCTACTGGATCTGGACCAGTACTTATACCATACCTTACTGGGTCTGGACCAGTACTTATATTACATTCTACTGAGTCCTGACCAGTAGTCAAACCATGCTCTACTGGGTCTGAACAAGTACTTGTACGATCTGGACCAGTACTCACAATGCTGTACTCCTTTATGTTCCGTCACATCATTGAATTGTGATCAATGGTTATCGCGGCAGTGTGAAAAGAAACAGGGCCAATCACCATCCTCCTTCCTATCATGTGATTTGATGGCATGTGATGTGTGTCTTTCATCTGTGTTGTCATGGTAACAACATGGTAGCTATGGAGGTGGATCAGGGCTTGTCATTGTCAGATCATTGGTCCCTCCAGTTTGTAATAAAACTAACTATTATCATTATTACTATTATTATTATCGTTATTACTATTATTATTATTATTATTATTATTATTATTATGTAAACGATGTTACCCAAACGTATAAAGAGGACCTATTCTGCTCATTTTCACGTTCAGGTTGTATTTTGGGTTTTTATGAGTTTAAAGGTTCGAAGGTTCCGTGTGGAACTTTATACGCTGATTGTTGAGGTGGACACCTGAAGACCGAGACTGTCCTGCCTTTTTCAGGTTGCCTCTAAAAGCTTGTGGACTGACTTTTATATAAAGGACTCGGACTGAAGAACATAACATTATGCACATTCCTGTGCCCTGCTGTTCTTCAGTGCTGCTACAGCACTAACAATGTGTAATGCTAGCTAATGTTAGCTAAGAAATAGAATCCACCCAAACAATGACTCACACAACCGGCACCCACCACAAGAGTCCACACATGATGTGTGTGTGTGTTACATTTTGCAGCAGTTACACAATCAGACAGTGCCCAGTCACCGGGGGTCTGATCCTGGACCACCCTCCTCCAAGTCCTGCCGGATCAGTGAACTTTCTGCTGCAGTTACAGGGATTAGATCCCACTGTGAACCCCAGGGCTGGGATTTTTGCTGGCTGAATTCAAGCAGCTAAAGTCTGAGTTGCCATTCACTCTCCTCCCGCGGAGTTAGTGTCCTTGCAGATGGAAGTAAGGTGGAGGGTTGGCGGGCTGTGCTAGCTAGTTAATTCTTGTCTCGTTTGTTGTCTGATAAACAGTAAATGATTTAACGGTACAAAGCACTAGCCAAGAGCAATTTAGGGGCGGCTAACAAGCCATCCATGACATGAGCTAAGATTAGCCTGCTAGGTTCTTTCATCAGCTCAAGTTAATTGCAAACAGTGAGCTCGTTAGTATGAACGGTCCAAATGAAATACAGGAATATGACAGACCGTAACGTTACAGACCCTTTTAAGGCTGAAGTCACGATGACATCACGATGACATCATGTTATCAGCTGGAGGTGCAGCTGCCTCTGCCCCACAGGGCTGTAGGCTCCATAGGAGTGTTAAAATGTGTTTGTCTTGTTGTGTTATTGGGAGCCAGAATAGAAGGAGTCATGGCTCAAAACCAGCCGCCACTGCCCGTCAACAAAACGATGCTCACTCACGGCCCCGTAATGCACCCTCTGTCAGAGACGCTTTTTTTTTTAGAGCCTCTCCCTTTAACCATGTTTAACAACGTGTAGATGACATGTTCCCCTGATGTTAGCCTGTAGCTACATGTAAACAATATGTTTCCCTGATGTTAGCATGTAGCTACATCTGTAGCAGTGTATGTAATTACAGTAGCAGTAGCGTGTCTGGAGCAGCTAAAGATTTACTTCTACATACGTTAACGTCATTATTTAAAACTTTGGCCTCGTTTATTTTTTGAACATTGTAAAATGAAATATTGGTCTGCATTGTAGGTCCTCTTTAACTGACACAAAACTGAATTAAAAAAAGGAGGCTGGTATAAATGTGTTGACCTTTGACCTGACATCATGAGAAGTCACAGATTTGATTCATCACAACAGGTCCAGTCTGTGCCACCCAACATGATCATACGTCATGTTTGTCTGTCTGTCCAGCCGTCTCTACAGCCTCAGTCTGACCCGTTCATTTTCACTCTTCTGTCCTTCCTCCCCCTCGTCCTCCCACAGACGACAGTCACACTATGACCAGTGAAACCAGTAGCCTGGTCCAGTCCCACTATAAGCAGCGAGAGTCGGAGCGGGAGGCCTTACCCTATCAGACGGGACAGCTGCACCCGGCCATCCGAGTGGCTGACCTGCTGCAACACATCACCCAGATGAAATGTGCCGAAGGTTACGGCTTCAAGGAGGAGTACGAGGTGAGGTGGACACACACACACACACACACACACACACACACACACACGTTGATGCTCACATGTTCACGGTGTCTTTCACACAGAGTCAGTGTTTGGTACACATCCACACAGCGACACATTGACATGTTGACAAGTCGACACATCGACACGTAGAGACATCAACAAGTCGATGTGTTGACACGTTGACAAGTCAGCACGTCATCGCATCACTTAACTCATAAACAGGACAGTATCTGTGACGGACACTTGTTTCATCTGAGTGTTCAGCTCAACCCGATAAATCGATGACATGTCAGAAACAGAAAACAAGTCCAGATGACGGTTTTTAATCTGACCAGCGAGACTCCGTTTAAAGAGACAGAAACCAAACTGATCAATGGCTTTGATTGATCAATCGACTCGATCAGCAGCAGAAGAAACACACTGATAACCTTCAATAACAGCAGGTGTGTGTGTGTGTGTGTGTGTGTGTGTGTGTGTGTGTGTGTGTGTGTGTGTGTGTGTGTGTGTGTGCTCTCCACATGTTTACCCATTTTCATCAGGAGAAACTTACTAATGGATGTTACTTACCTGAACACACACACACACACACACACACACACACACACACACACTCATGGATATACATTATAGATCTTCCCTCCAGCTAATGGGCCAAAACAGGGAGAGAGAGAGTGTGTGTGTGTGTGTGTGTGTGTGTGTGTGTGTGTGTGTGTGTGTGTGTGTGTTCAGGTCTAGTTGCTGCTACCAGGCTGCCCTCAGGGCTAATCCATTATACATACTGAGTACACACACACACACACACACACACACACACACACTCGGAGTATTTTCACCCTCCATTTGCAGGAAGTTAGCGGTGAGGAGTTCTTGCAGTGTTTCTGTCTGTCTGTCTGTTAGATGACGTCAGCCTCTTCACACCAATATGTTTGCAGCACCAGTGTGTTTCTGTGGACACCAGTGTGTGTGTGTGTGTGTGTGTGTGTGTGTGTTTGTGTGTGTGTGAGCTGTGTCCAGGTTTAGTTTATTTGATGTATAAAATGACAGTGTGCGATGACATTAATCAGAAATAAAAACGCGCACCAGGGCAGCACGGTGGTGTGGTGGTTAGCACTGTCGAGAGGGTTGCCGGTTCGATCCCGGGCGTGGGAGCCCTTCTGTGCGGAGTTTGCATGTTCTCCCCGTGTCATCGTGGGTTCTCTCCGGGCACTCCGGCTTCGTCCCACAGTCCAAAGACATGCAGGTTAATTGATAACTCTAAATTGTCCGTAGGTGTGAATGTGAGCGTGAATGGTTGTCTGTCTCTATGTGTCAGTCCTGTGATAGTCTGGTGACCTGTCCAGGGTGAACCCTGCCTCTCGCCCGATGTCAGCTG
>NC_065516.1:37678023-37679423 GCF_006386435.1 Epinephelus moara | reverse complement strand
TAACGGGGAAAAAAACCGGTAGAAACCTCAGGAAGAGCAACTGAGGAGGGATCCCTCTTCCAGGACGGACAGACGTGCAATAGATGTCGTACAGAACAGATCAGCATAATAAATTAACAGTAATCCGCATGACACAATGAGACAGAGAGAGAGAGAGAGAGAGAGAGAGAGAGAGAGAGAGATGCAGAGACATGATTCCACAGGAGAGGAGCCTGATAGCTGAAGGCTCTGGCTCGCTTCTTCACTTTTCTTTTGTCCATCACCTCTGCTCTTTTCATTGTCTCCTTCTCTCTGGACTCTGACTGTAATCAGAGGAACTCCTAATTTTTGGCAAGGCACGACTGAGCGTATCAGGCCGCAGCCATCTCACATGTTTACATTAACAGTACTTGTGAGTTCTGACCCTGTTTCACGGTACCTGCGGGGTGTGGGAGCGTCAGACGGCATGTTGAAATGTGTTTAATGATAAAAATAAATTTTTTATCTTCTAAAAACACAGAACATGTTTTGTCAGTAAATTGTTGTGAGGTCAACCATAGATCTTGAGATGTGTCCATATGCAAAGCTACGCTGCTGCAGTCGATCGACTCGTAGGATTTCAGTGATATACCAGTTTGAAGATACCTTAAAAAACTTCAAGTAATGGCCCGGGCTATCATTAGCTTCAATCACTGAACTCAACATCTCACACAAACTGTGTCTCAGCAAAGATCAGGAAATGTGATCAGATTGTTTCCTCTAAACCAGTCTGAATATTACTGTATAGAAATTTAAACACTTTATCCTCATAACTGTGATTAATCTGGATAAAAAACCCTTTTGGTTCTTGTGATGTGAGGACTCTTAGAGACTGAAGGAAGATGAAGAACTTACAGAATAATCCAGGAACAGACACATAATATGACTTTATGACAGCTTCAGAGGAAACGTATGGAGTCACTTTGTTTTTTCGTCATGCAGGGAAATCTGAGTGAATCACGATCTTCTCTGGTGCTCATGGTTTCAATGAAATAAAGCGAGCTAGCGATTTGTTATGCTCCGTACTGACACAAGTTTAAACATTTATATTTTTGTGCACGACCTAAACAGCTAGGGCGGGTGGGTAATTTAAGTTGATCTCTTATTATGAAATGTAAATAACAGAAAGCAGTGAAGTGGTGATGCGCTGCTGTGACATTCATTCATTCATTTCTGTAACCGCTTATCCTATACGTCAAATCTATACGTTGACTAAAGTAAATCGGATCTCTCGGTGTCTTTGCATCAACTCAAAGGACCGGCCTGACGTGCTGACGTATTGCGGTAAGCGAGTTGTGTCATTTCCGGTGTTTCTGTGACAGCGTCTCTGTACTGCTCTGGTGAATTCTGCTAGCCTGTTTTCTCACTACAGTTGCTTTAAC
>NC_065516.1:37677796-37677969 GCF_006386435.1 Epinephelus moara | reverse complement strand
GGTGAATTCTGCTAGCCTGTTTTCTCACTACAGTTGCTTTAACGTCTACTTCAAGTCTTAACCCACACTGGTTCTGTTTAAGCACTTATAGCTCTCCTCCTTTCTACGACTTTCTCGCTAATCTCTTAGCTGTTGTTTGCACGTTACTAGCCTTGGTAGCTACATTAGCTTTA
>NC_065516.1:37668956-37673894 GCF_006386435.1 Epinephelus moara | reverse complement strand
CGTGGTCCTGCCAGATGCCTCCTGCTGCTGCTGCCGTCATTAGTCATACTTCTACTGTTATTATACACATATGACTATTGTCACACATGTATACTGCCAGATATTAATACATACTTTCAACACATTGTACCACAGTAGCCAGAACTGTAATATTATTACTTTCACATGGCGTTGGGTGTGAACACGCCATAAGAGTGATGAGGCTGATGTTCCTGGAAACATAGTCGCTGATGAACTGTTTGAAATGTGAACAATCTGTGAACTGTTGTTTTTTGTTTGAATGTTTCATTAACATTTAAATCGTCTGCTCTGCGGTCGTGTTGTGGAGTCGTGAGCAGCTCATTATTCATACCTACAGAAAAGGATCTGAGCCACATGAAAATCAGCGACACCATCTTTTAAACAGAGCTGCAACAAGAGTTGATCAATCAGTCGATCAACAGAAAAAATTATTGGCAACTATTTCAATAATTGAATAATGGTTTCAGTCCAACCAAGAAACTTCACACAAAATGTGACGTGTCATGAAGACACATTGTTTTATGTCTCCACAGCAAACATATTGATTTCTTGACTTATCGTGACCGAAAGTTTGACTTTTAGTTCTGTGAGAGTTTATAAACAGACATTATCTTCATACAACGGTTCATACGATATCCTCTGAATCAATGCCCCAAAATGACATTATGTACTTAACATAAAGTTAGCGAGGTTAGATTTAAGTTTAGACTCAAAGTTCCCACAGTTACGAACACGAACACGGATTTTACATAATGTCAACTTACATAATTAACATAAAGTCACTGTGGTTAGGTCAAGGAAAAGAAACATGGTGGCGTAAACTTGTGTTATTAACGTAAAGTTACAGAGGTCAGGTTCAGGAAAAGAAACATGATGACAACACCTAAAATGACTGAAAGTCCAGTTCCAAACAAAATCTGTGGTTTTTACCTAACATAAACGTACATAATTAATTTAAAGGTACGCAAGTTAGATTTAGGTATAGACTCAAAGTTCGCAATGTTCCGAACATGGCTCCAGGGGAAAGTGGCAAGGGAAAGTATGAGGTTAGCTCTAGAAAAAGAAACATGGTGACGATGTACGTAAAATGACTCAAAGTTTGGTCATGAATACGTGTCTCCTGGGGAAAGTCTATGGTTTTTACCTAACATAAAGTTACGTAATTAATGTAAAGTTTCAGAGCTTAGGTTTAGCGAAGGAATCATGGTAATCACATACCAATTCCAAACATGTCTCCTGAGGGAAAGTCCTGTGTTTTGTGACCCATCGACCCCCAACCTGCCTCCTTGTAAGACCACTTCCTGTTTCCTTCTTAACCTAACTTTGTACTTAACTATGTACGAATTTTGGCGCTCTTTGTACACACAGCCCAATGTTCACGAATGTTCTCCTGTTTCTGGAGTCTTGGTGGAGACGTGAGAGAAAGTGTTCCTCATGAATTCACCATCACGTTCGGAGAGCAACTGACGTAGAAATGTTCGTTTTGTGGGTGAAGTTTTATTTTAAATGTCAGAATTCAATGCTTTTCTTCGTCACTTATGATAATAACGTGAACAATTTGAGGTTTTGGACTGTTTTTCAGACTTTGGGTCCTGAATAGCGTTTCATCACTTCCTGTCACTTTATTGTCAAAACTATAAACAGAGAAAATAAAACGCAGACGAATCCACGATGAAAATCAATCGCAGGCTGATTTCAAAATAAAGGGAAGGATGAGAGTCTGAAGATTGTTCATGTGGTTCTTATCCTGTTGTGAAGATTGTAAGTGAATGATCGATGTATTGATGACTGATTGAATGACTGATGTATTGATGACTGATTGAATGATTGATGTATTGATGACTGATTGATGTATTGATGACTGATGTTAGCGGCTGAGTAGATGAATAACGAGCCGACGTCAGCTGATGTTTGTTATCTCCCTCCATGCTTCCCCTTTACTAATTAATGTGATCGGACAGCTTAACGAGGTAAGACGCCTTCTTGGTTTTCATCGTGTGTTCTTGTCCACTAGATTAGATGCTAGCTAACGTCCAACACACACATTAGCACTGTTAGCTTAGCATCACCGAGCCTCAGTTTGTATTAGCATGACGTTGGAAATCAATCTGAACCCAGAAGGTGTTTTACTTCCTGCTGTTCTGAAGCTTTTTGTTTCATCATTCATCTTTTTCTTTGTTAATATTTGCACTGGTTTCCTTTTCGTTGCGGAGCTTCTGCTCGTCAGTTTCCCTCCCGATGATCTCATTCCTGTCTGAACTCTGCTGCTCAGTCATTTTTCATCCTGAAGGTTCGAAGAGTCTTTGAGGATCTTTGACATTCCTTCAGAACAGCAGGACGAGTTGTTAAACCTCCTTCTGTCAGGTTATCTTCTGTCCACTTTATTCCCGAGGGCGCCGAGGTACAAATGATTATGGGTGCAACTTGTGGTGAGGTAGCAGTAAGCTAGGTCGTCACATTGACTGTCTATTAATACGCAGTAATGTAAGGACCTCAGATGGATGACTCCAACAAACTCCATACGTTCACCCAGGAACCTGCTGTTCACTTCCTGTGTGAGTGCTGAGTCCAACCGTGATGTTTTTCTAGAACATTCTTTTGTTGCCCAAGGACATAAACGTAAAGACGGCACACACTGTCCACTGTTTTGGTGCACAACCTGAACTCTACATTTTCACATGCTCAGAGTGACGAAAGGAATAATAAAACCAAAAGAGTTCAGAGAGCGGAGAAGTGTTCAGTCAGAGCTCATGGAAGAATGAACTCAGTGTCAGGACGTCTGATGTCAGCATCAGTTGGACGTAGAATATTGACGACAGATGACATTGATATTTTGTGGGTTTTGTGTTGTTAAGTAACCAAAATCCAACGTCTTCTAAACATCTCACACCAACATTGTCATGACGGAGACACTTAAAGAAAAGTCGCAGGTATACTTGCAGTATGAAAACTACTAAACTCCTAATTTACTGAGAAAATACTTTAAAGTGTAACTTTAATAAAGTAAAAGTATAAAAGTGTAAACTCACAGTATGTTTATAAGTTTATTTGTGGTATATCTCAAAGAACACTTTCAGAAACTCAAAGGTATGTCTTTAAAGTATATCACTAGTACACTGTTAGTATAGTTCACAGTATAGCTACAGTTCAAAATGAAACTTCTACTTCAAGTGTACTTATAAGTGTACTGTTATAAACTAAAAAGTGGGCCAATTTAGTCCCAAGAAATACTGAATTAGCACACGTAAAAGAATACTACTAGTACATTGATATTAGGAGACTTACCACATAAAGAACTCCTGATCCCATCTGAACAGGTGGCGTGTTTCACGTTTTATTTCACAATAACTCTGCGGGAGATGATCAGCGTGCCCTTAGCTTGTTACCTTTGGAAAATGCTGGTTCTGGTTCAGCACCGAAAGTTGCGCCCAGGATTCAGTGAGGGACTCACTGGGGACCTGGAATTAGGTGGACAGGACTGGATGGTCATCAGCATGTAGCACTAATGCTAATACAAGAGAGACAAACTGAGGCTGAGGCTCGTTAGCTTCCATCCGTCTGTCGCTAACAGCCAGGCCTGCATGTCTGTGTCACCCTGCTGATTGATTGATTGATTGATGGATTGATGGATGGATGGATGTTCGGATCAGTGTGGTGTTTGGGAGAACACCCGGATGGACCGACAGTGTTTCGACACACTGAATGTACGAGTCAGGACAAACTCGAGATTCATGTTCCTCACTGAGCGACTGACGAGTGTTTGTACCAGGGTATTGATATTGATGAGTCAGATTTTGTAACCAGTGTGTCTTATATTCACATAACTGACCAGCTGATTCTGGATCAGGATTATTTCGTCACTGTTTTAATTTTGCTTTTTCCTCCACTGAGCTATGAGGCTGCGGTTCAAGTTTAAAGTTCTTTATTGTCACATGAACAGTTACAGAGGAGCAGTCGTCCACCAACGCTCGTTGAATATATATATTTAAAAAATGAGAATTAAACAGTGCAGACGATAAAATGGGGATCAAATATATAAAATAAGGTATATTTGTGGTAAGAGATATTTTGCATTAAGGGATCTATGGTTAAAGGTTTAAAGACGATTGGACAGATGCTCATTCATTAACATCCAAATCTCTGCCGCGCCACGCTCGTCTTTGGAAACTCTGTCGCGGTCAACTGCAGAAACATTTTGGGCGATGCTTCAGCAGCTTAGTTAAAAAAAAAGAATCAAGTTTGTTAATGTTTGAACAAACTGTCATTGATTTATGAGTCAGTGCACTTGTTTGGAACTTGTGGCGCCCCCTACTGACCCGTTTAGGAATTATTTCACACAAAATCTGGTCAGACGGACTTTAATGGTCTCAGAGTTTTCGTAGAGCACGTTTAGCTGCACATGTGTGTTCAATTTCAAGTCAATTGGACTTAGGGCTAAAATTGAATATTTGAGCCTTAACTATAGCGCCCCCATCAGACCATTCGCTATTTCTTTAGTAGCATTTGCACATAACCTACGATCACTGGTGAAAATGTTGTGAGTCTGCGACGAGTCGTCTGACGGGAAAAAGTGAAAACATTTCTGAAGGAGAGAAAATGAAATGCTGAGATTTTCAGTTTCAAAAATAAACAGATGTAACAAACCCAGATAGCACACATACATCTGGCCGACATCGGCCCGATGTATCAAGTTTAGATCGTTAAAGATCGTTAAGACGTAGCAGGGAGAGCGTTTGCTCATTGCCAAGACGTTGCTGAGACGTCGGCCTTCAATCGAAAATGACCACCACGCAACGTTCAAACGATCAATAAAAAGCTGCGCTCAGTAGGCGCTCCTTCATTAATATTAATATGCTTCGTTAATTACGACCTTTATTCATTTAGGTCGGACCTTTCAAACTACAACTATTTCACCAT
>NC_065516.1:37667111-37668752 GCF_006386435.1 Epinephelus moara | reverse complement strand
GTCACCCACACTTGAGCATCCGTCCAGGGCCCCGGAGGTCAGGTGGGACCACGGCTGGCAGCTCTGGGCACTTCCACTTTAACCCAAAACGAGTGCTCACGATAAGCAGATGAGCAGATAACGTCAACTAGGGAAAATAAAATGAAAACACCACAGTTATAGCCTGTTAGCTAACATGAGCTAAACCGCTGAAGTAGCTAACAGCTAACTAAAGACTAGCTGGTGGGGAGCTGTGCTAAGCTATATGTTACACCCAGTCGTGCTTCGCCACTCACCAGGAACCTCTTTTAACGGTCACAGAAGAAACAACAAAGCTATTTTCTGCCAATTTATTCCAGTAGAGCTTACCTGAAACCAACTGCGATGAGATGCTGTGTCCTGCGAGCTCAGTTCCAAACAAACACTGCGGAGATGAAATTCCGCCTTCAGTGGCGACTTCCGTATGTGGGCAGACATTCTACGGCACTGGGCCGACCCAAAGCCGACGTAACAGAGACGGTTGATGAGCTGGGACAAAAGAGTATTAAATTTAAAGATATCCGCCCATGCGGCCGACGCTTGTCAGACGTTATAAATTCAGGGCCGATGTGTAGTCCTCAGGCCGACGTCGGCCAGATGTATGTTTGCTATCTGGGAATGCGTGTGATGACAGGTGACATGGGCTCTGACAGGCGGGAAACAGTAACAGTACATATGAGTTAAGTGACGGAGTGAACATGTGAATGTGACGTTCATGTTCTTCAGAGTCAGACGTGAAACTCACAGCGACGTTTCAAACAGGACTCACACGTCAGGACTGAGTGTCTCAGCTCTGTTTCACAGGAAGTGATGAAAGAGTCGCTCGTAGGTCATAGAAGACATGACCTTTGACCTGGCTAATGCTAATGCTAATGCCTGCAGGTAGCATTAGCATTAGCATCTGGGAGGAGCTGAAGTGAAAACAGACTCAGAGTCTGAGCCTGAAGGCGTTGCTTCTCCTCTCCTTCACTCTTTTGTTTTTTCTTCCTTTGTTCATCGCTGTCAGTCACCAAGTGTGTGTGTGTGTGTGTGTGTGTGACTGTGTGTGTGTGTGTGTGTGTGTGTGTGTGTGGGTGCGCGCGCGTGTGTGTGACAGCAGTCTAAAAGCTTCAGACATCCATCAAACAAGCACACACACACACACACACACACACACACTCTCTCACACACACACACACACACACACACACACACACACACACACACACACACACACACACACACAGTCATGTGTCTGCAGGCATTATAATGAGTGACCCTGGCAACCTGCTGTGGATCAAAGTGTGTGTGAGCTGCTTCATCACACTGAGCGCACAGAGATGTGACCCGAGTGTTTATCCACACCATCAGGATGCACTTTTAATCAGCTGACATTTAAACTGATTCAAAGAGACGCAAAATGACATTAAAGAGACGCAAAAATACGACTAAGAAGCAAAACGACCACAGAAATGCAAAATAACAACAAAGAGACAATAAACAACGAAGACACACCACGCAAACTGAACACAAAGAGACACAAAATAACAACAAAGAGACACAAAATGAAAACAAAGAGACGCAAACTGACCACAAAGAGACACAAAATAACAACAAAGAGACACAAAACGAAAACAAAGAGAC
>NC_065516.1:37646185-37664297 GCF_006386435.1 Epinephelus moara | reverse complement strand
CAAAGTGACACAAAGTGACACAAATTGAACACAAAGAGACACAAAATGAACACAGAGACGCAAAATGAACACAAAGAGACACAAAATGACCACAAAGAGACACAAAATGAACACAAAGAGTCACAAAATGAACACACAGAGACACAACATGAACACAAAGAGACACAAAATGACCACAGAGAGACACAAAATGAACACACAGAAAAACTGATACCTTCACATGAAACATGTTATTTTACATGAAGCCAAACTTTTTCAGACAATATATGACGACCTCTCAGATTACAGTTCAGCTAAAGAATGTGTACCTGGTGCTCAAACCTGATTGGTCGATATTATTTTGATGAACAGAGCCCAGAGGCGTGGGACTGATATCAATTCATGTTTCTGTGAGAGCTGTGTGTGTTTCCTGTTTGACCTCAGAGACAAACACAGACTCACAGTTTCAGCTCAGTCCGACAACTCGCACTCTGTTTGAACACAGTAAAAGAAAGAAAAACAACCGTGGCGGTGTTTGGACGCCTGCGGCTCCTCTCTGAGCCACCTTCTCATAATTGGACATAATCATCTGCTCCGACCAGAAACCGCCGCCTGTGTGTGTTCAGGGAGAAAAGAGGAAATCAAACACATCCTCTGCATTATTCATGAAGATGTTTGCTGAGTTTCAGCTCGCTGCTTCATCTCTTCTCTCGTCTTCTTGTCTTTTTCAGAGTTTCTTCGAGGGACAGTCTGCTCCGTGGGATTCAGCCAAAAAGGACGAGAACCGCATGAAGAATCGCTACGGAAACATCATCGCCTGTACGTACGCGCACACTCTTCATCATGCTGAATGCCAGGTGGTGGACGCCACGTCCTGCCAGAGACACATGATAATAACTCATGAGTCAAACTGATCAGTGAGACCTCAGGTGTGCCCAACCTGCAGCTCACATTACTGATCACCAGGTCACCAGAGGACGTGTTCCTTTGGAACAGGAACTGCGGTTTGACTTGGGACTCGATTTCAGCTCATCTTGTGAACATTGTTTAATTAGAGCCCTCGTGTCTTAACAAGTGTGGGACA
Organism: Epinephelus moara; assembly: GCF_006386435.1. Classification (NCBI taxonomy): domain Eukaryota; kingdom Metazoa; phylum Chordata; class Actinopteri; order Perciformes; family Serranidae; genus Epinephelus; species Epinephelus moara. The sequence continues at coordinate 37,663,234 of NC_065516.1, read as the reverse complement.
TTAAATCTTCAACTACGACAAACTTATCTTGTCTCCATAGTCCTGACTCGAGACTTGCAGGTCATGACCTGGGTCCTTTCTGGTCCTAACTTGGGTCTTGACTCAAGACTTGCCTTGAGACTTGCAGATCATGACCTTGGTTGTTTTTTGGACCTGACTCGAGACTTATAGGTCATGACCTGGGTCCTTTCTGGTCCTAACTTGGGTCGTGACTCAAGACTTGCCTTGAGATTTGCAGATCATGACCTTGGTTGTTTTTTGGACCTGACTCGAGACTTATAGGTCATGACCTGGGTCCTTTCTGGTCCTGACTTGGGACTTGACTCAAGACTTGCAGGTTATGACCTGGGTCCTTTTTGGACCTGACTGGAGACTTACATTGACCTTCAGTATGACCATCAGTATGACCTTCAGCACCACCTTCAGTATGACCTTCAGTGTGACCTTCAGCACCACCTTCAGTATGACCTTCAGCACCACCTTCAGTAGGACTTTCAGTAGGACCTTCAGTACCACCTTGTGTGACCATCAGTATGACCTTCAGCACCACCTTCAGTAGGACTTTCAGTAGGACCTTCAGTAGGACCTCTAGTACCACCTTCAGTGTGACCTTCAGTATGACCTTCAGTATGACCTTCAGGAGGACTTTCAGTAGGACCTTCAGTACCACCTTCAGTACCACCTTCAGTATGACCTTCAGTAGGACTTTTAGTATGACCTTCAGGAGGACTTTCAGTAGTACCTTCAGCACCACCTTCAGTACCACCTTCAATATGACCTTCAGCACCACCTTCAGTAGGACTTTCAGTAGGACCTTCAGCACCACCTTCGGTGTGACCTTCAGCACCACCTTCAGTGTGACCTTCAGTATGACCTTCAGCACCACCTTCAGTATGACCTTCAGTGTGACCTTCAGTACCACCTTCAGTATGACCTTCAGTACCACTTTCAGTGTGACCTTCAGTATGACCTTCAGTATGACCTTCAGCACCACCTTCAGTATGACCTTCAGTGTGACCTTCAGTACCACCTTCAGTATGACCTTCAGTGTGACCTTCAGCACCACCTTCAGTATGACCTTCAGCACCACCTTCAGTACCACCTTCAGTATGACCTTCAGTGTGACCATCAGTATGACCTTCAGCACCACCATCAGTATGACCTTCAGCACCACCATCAGTATGACCTTCAGCACCACCTTCAGTATGACCTTCAGTATGACCTTCAGTACCACATTCAGTGTGACCATCAGTATGACCTTCAGCACCACCTTCAGTAGGACTTTCAGTAGGACCTTCAGTACCACCTTGTGTGACCATCAGTATGACCTTCAGTAGGACCTTCAGTATGACCTTCAGTACCACTTTCAGTATGACCTTCAGTATGACCTTCAGTGTGACCTTCAGTGTGACCTTCAGCACCACCTTCAGTATGACCTTCAGCACCACCTTCAGTAGGACCTTCTGTATGACCTTCAGTAGGAGCTTCAGTGTGACCTTCAGCACCACCTTTAGTATGACCTTCAGTATGACCTTCAGCACCACCTTCAGTAGGACCTTCAGTATGACCTTAAGTGTGACCATCAGTATGACCTTCAGCACTACCATCAGTATGACCTTCAGCACCACCTTCAGTATGACCTTCAGTACCACCTTCAGTATGACCTTCAGTACCACCTTCAGTAGGACGTTCAGTAGGACGTTCAGTAGGACCTTCAGTACCACCTTGTGTGACCATCAGTATGACCTTCAGCACCACCTTCAGTAGGACTTTCAGTAGGACCTTCAGTATGACCTTCAGTAGGACCTTCAGTAGGACCTTCAGTACCACCTTGTGTGACCATCAGTATGACCTTCAGCACCACCTTCAGTAGGACTTTCAGTAGAACCTTCAGTAGTACCTTCAGTACCACCTTTGGTACCACCTTCAGTAGGACTTTCAGTAGTACCTTCAGCACCACCTTTCAGTACCACCTTCAGTACCACCTTCAGTATGACCTTCAGTATGACCTTCAGCACCACATTCAGTGTGACCTTCAGCACCACCTTCAGTAGGACTTTCAGTAGGACCTTCAGCACCACCTTCAGTGTGACCTTCAGCACCACCTTCAGTAGTAACTTCAGTAGGACCTTCAGTAGTACCTTCAGTACCACCTTCAGTGTGACCTTCAGTATGACCTTCAGTACCACTTTCAGTATGACCTTCAGTATGACCTTCAGCACCACCTTCAGTAGGACCTTCAGTACCACCTTCAGTATGACCTTCAGTAGGACCTTCAGTACCACCTTCAGTATGACCTTCAGTACCACCTTCAGTACCACCTTCAGTATGACTTTCAGCACCACCTTCAGTAGAACCTTCAGTATGACCTTCAGTGTGACCATCAGTATGACCTTCAGCACCACCTTCAGTAGGACTTTCAGTAGGACCTTCAGTATGACCTTCAGTATGACCTTCAGTACCACCTCCAGTGTGACCTTCAGTACCACCTTCAGTATGACCTTCAGTATGACCTTCAGTAGGACTTTCAGTAGTACCTTCAGTAGGACCTTCAGCACCACCTTCAGTGTGACCGTCAGCACCACCTTCAGTAGGACTTTAAGTAGGACCTTCAGTAGTACCTTCAGTAGGACCTTCAGTAGGACCTTCACCACCTTCAGTGTGACCTTCAGCACCACCTTCAGTAGGACTTTAAGTAGGACCTTCAGTAGTACCTTCAGTAGGACCTTCAGTACCACCTTCAGTGTGACCTTCAGTATGACCTTCAGTACCACATTCAGTATGACCTTCAGTAGGACCTTCAGTACCACCTTCAGTGTGACCATCAGTACCACCTTCAGTATGACCTTCAGTATGACCTTCAGTACCACCTTCAGTATGACCTTCAGTACCACCTTCAATACCACCTTCAGTATGACCTTCAGCACCACCTTCAGTAGGACCTTCACTATGACCTTCAGCACCACCTTCAGTAGGACCTTCAGTAGGATCTTTAGTACCACCTTCAGTATGACCTTCAGTAGCACCTTCAGTAGCACCTTCAGTATGACCTTCAGTACCACCTTCAGTATGATCTTCAGTATGACCTTCAGTACCACCTTCAGTAGGACCTTCAGTACCACCTTCAGTATGACCTTCAGTAGGACCTTCAGTACCACCTTCAGTGTGACCTTCAGTATGACCTTCAGTAGGACCTTCAGTACCACCTTCAGTAGGACCTTCAGTAGGACCTTCAGTACCACCTTCAGTATGACCTTCAGTAGGACCTTCAGTACCACCTTCAGTACCACCTTCAGTACCACCTTCAGTATGACCTTCAGTATGACCTTCAGTACCACCTTCAGTATGACCTTCAGAATGACCTTCAGTAGGACCTTCAGTATGACCTTCTCTCACATGAAGACATTTAGAATATTTAAAACATTTAATACGTGTTTGACTGGAAATAATATTTCATATTTCTGTCTCTAATGTCTGTTATATGTTTCTGTGGAAACATCGACACATTTCTCCTTCAAACAGCTCATTTATCACCAAAAACTACATTTTACAGGGTTACAGTGAACGCATCATGAGAAGGTCACAATTTACCTTCGTCCAATGAGTTTACTGCGTCCACTCATCAGAGACCGTGTCCCAAATGTGTTTCTGTTGTCCCTTTGGACGCTGCCGTCTGTGACGCGAGAAGTCATGGAAGACAAAATGAAAATTGAACATGCTAGACTTTCTGTCGGGACGTCGTGAGGCGTGCCAGACGTGGCGTCGGTCGTCATCTACTATGACACACTACACCAGATGAAATGAGGGATTATCATGTACAACACTCGGTGTCGTTCCCGACCCGAGCCGACACCGTAAGACTGAAGTCACATCGGGCTGTAATCGTGGAGTCTGACACAGACATGAGAATCGATTATTTCGCCACCTCTAATGTCACAGATGTTGTTTTTGACAGTGTTTATTGTGAATTTGTTTTTATTTGTTTTTATTTATTTACTTCTTGTTTTCCATCCTCAGGGTGTGTTTATTAGGACGGGAACATTTCTACGGTTCCAAACATGGACGCATCATGTGTTCAACTTCATGTTTGCTCATGAACAAAGACGAGAATGAAATCTGTCTCGTTATGAGACACATAAAAATGATGAAGCTTCATGTTTGTTTGTTTGTTTGTTTGTTTGTTTGTTATGTTGGATGTGATTATGAGGATGTAAATGAATCTGTGTTGATGAGAACCAGCTAATGAAGTGCTTATTAATTTATTATTACATCGTTTACGCAGCAGAACCTAATTAGAGGTGATTATGTTCAGCTTCACCACCACGACAAGCCCACCAATTAACTGTGTGTGTGTGTGTGTGTGTGTGTGTGTGTGTGTGTGTCTTAGATGACCACTCTCGTGTGCGTCTGCAGCCTCAGGACGGAGAGAGCGGCTCTGACTACATCAACGCCAACTATGTCGACGTGAGAAACACACACACACACACACAGAGTTTTCTTTCCTCTAAAGGTCGATGTGGAACGTCCCGGTCGACTCTGTTTCCATGGCGACAGCCGTCATCAGTTAGTGTTGGTTGGTGTTGACTCTGTAAACAAACTTAGAGAGGAAATTTGTCTCTGCTTGAAGTCAGTCTGTGAGTGTTAACCAACATTGTGAGGATGTTTCTGCACTGTGAGGACATTGTGGACGGTCCCCGCAAGGCAGAATGTCCTCAGTCACTCACGTTTGCCTTGAACGTCTTTTGGTACTTGGATGCTGAAGACTAAACCATCCCAGTATGATGTCACTGGTCGCTGTCGGCGCCGATGAAGACATTTTTTAACTGATCAGGATCAGCTGATACGAAAATGTGTTATTGTGCTCTTCAGGAGGCATTTTCAAAAATCTGTGCCTTGAAACTGTGTTTGAGTGGACGACAGGAAGTTTCTCCTCACGTCCAAAACTGACAGACTGATGGCAGTCTGAGGTGTCTACTCTCTGAGGTCACATGTTGTCACCATGTCATGTGACAGTGGTTTGATTGTTGTGTCTCCTCTCTCCTCGCAGGGCTACCACAGACCCAATCACTACATCGCCACCCAAGGTCAGAACTCACACACACTCTGACACACGGCTCGTTTCTCTGATGATCTGTCAGGTTGTAGCTTAGCTTAGTTTAGCTTAGCTTAGCTTAGCTTAGCTTAGCTTCTGGCAGAGCAGCTGCTGAGAGTAAACACAATGTTTGACTCAGACAGGATGACCATGAAGAAAAACACAGTCACTAGATCTGGTTGATAAAAACCAAAGTTAACCCTTCACATGTAGGAAACACATCATGATGTCCCTCAGTGTGACTCCTCCTTCTCTCTGATGTCCGTCCACAACGGTCCATCAGTCAGGTTTCTTCAGTTGAATCAGGAGCGGCTCACACATCACTCCGCTCCCTCTGAATGGTGCCCATGGCAACATTACATTTCCTCTTTACATCCCCAAAAGCATCATGGGAACTGTGGTTTAGAAATGTAGGATTTTCAACAGACGCCTGGAGTCTGTAAATAAAGATGGACGAAGAGTCTCCTCTTCTTCCCGCTGTACGAAAATTAAGACAAAATATCCTGATACAGCCGCCGTGATGACATCTTTGGAGCCCGAGTCTGAGCGGTCACAGTCTCAGGATGTATCGAGTTTCCGCCTACACACTCGTTCGACCAATCCAACACGTCCTCACTGCGACCTCGTCACATGTCCACATATGACGTCCAACACACACACGTGGTTACATTTAGCCAACACACACACGTGGTTACATTTAACCCACACACACACGTGGTTATGTTTAGCCAACACACACACGTGGTTACACACGTGGTTATGTTTAGCCAACACACACACGTGGTTACATTTAACCAACACACACACGTGGTTATGTTTAGCCAACACATACACGTGGTTATTTTTAGCCAACACACACACGTGGTTATGTTTAGCCAACACACACACGTGGTTACGTTTAACCAACACACACACGCGGTTACATTTAGCCAACACACACACAGACATGGTTACTTTTAGCCAACACACACACGTGGTTACATTTAACCAACACACACACATGGTTACATTTAACCAACACACACACGTGGTTACATTTAACCAACACACACGCGTGGTTACGTTTAGACAACACACACACACACATGGTTATGTTTAGCCAACACACACACGTGGTTACGTTTAGCCAACACACACACGTGGGTACGTTTAGCCAACACACACACGTGGTTACATTTAACCAACACACACACGTGGTTATGTTCAGCCAACACACACACATGGTTACGTTTAGCCAACACACACGTGGTTACATTTAGACAACACACACACACGTGGTTACGTTTAGACAACACACACACACACGTGGTTACGATTAGACAACACACACACTCGGGCTCCACTTAAGTTCAGAATCTCATGATGTTTTCACGCGGTCGTGTCCGGACAGGAAGTCCCCGTGTCCACCAAGGTGTTTTTTTGACAGTTGAAAACACCAGGAACTCCTCAGGAAACGCCCCACTGAGAGCGTTTGAGAACGCTTTAGTGGCGGAGAGGCAGCTTCACCTCCAGGTGACACAACAAAACCACAAGGAGAAAAAAAATGCCGCATCAGAAATAAACATTTGGTGGACAGGCCCCCGAGTAGAGCAACGATCGTTCATCGTTACATAGCAACTAAAAGACACCTTAATATGTACGTACTGTGGTGATGACACAGCTGCAGTCACCTCCTTTGACCACAGGTGTCACTAAATCACCCACAACTGAACCCTGAACGCTTGTTTGCTCTTTATCAATAAAGTTTTAAATGTAACTTTCAGGTAACACACACAGGTAGGAATCCATCCTGACTGTGTGTGTGTGTGTGTGTGTGTGTGTGTGTGTGTGTGTGTGTGTGTGTGTGTGCGTGCGTGTGTGCGTGTGTGTGCTGTAAAACACTCAAGGACAGGAATGGATTAGCATGAACTAATTAGCTCGTCAAAACACAGACTGTCAACAGTGATTAAAAACATTTTGTGTGTGTGAGTGTGTGTGTTGAATTAATTAACAGAGTCATTAGAATTCATGTGCCGTTGCTGCTCGTCTGCTCTCTAATATCAACTCCACTGTTCAGGTCCCATGCAGGAGACCGTCTACGATTTCTGGAGGATGGTTTGGCAGGAGAACACCGCCGCCATTGTCATGGTAACCAACCTGGTGGAGGTGGGACGGGTGAGTCCACACACACACACACACACACACACACACACACACACACACACACACACACAGTGATTGTTGGGGCCATCTGGTTTTTTTTTCCTCTCTGATGAAGTTTGGGACTGCATCTCCCAGAGTGCATCAGTCACGTCTCCGCTCTTTGTTTACCCTCTGTTGTTGGAAAGTTTTCTGCCTCTCCGTTTGTTCCTGTGGAACTCTGTACGGCTGTGGGTTTGACTTCACCTCTCAGAATTACATCCGTGTTTCACAGCAACATTTACAAGAATGAGTTTTCCATGTAAATCACAGTTTACACAGACGACAGCGTCAGGTAGATTTTTCGTCACGTGTTGGCTTTACGCTGCTGTGAGCACTTAAACTTGTGTCTGCATCACGCTGCAGTTACACCTCCAAAACACTGGTTGGTGGTATAGTTTCTGTAAAGTTACACAAACCAGCTTCATCATAACTTGACAGATTCACAGACAAAAAACTGGACACATTTTCCCCACAAATACAACATGCTAACATTATTAGCACAAGCCTATGGCATTTTACATTGTATAAATTAGCGTAGCAGCTAGCAGAGATTTCCTCTGCTCATATTCAGCCAGGATAAATCACACACAGTGTGTGGAGGCTTTATTGTCTCCCTGTTGTGTCGTTGGATATCTGTGAAATCTAAGTTTTGTTTCCACAGGTTTCTGGAGGTCTCCGTCACTGCAGCGTGTAGTTACATTTCTGGGGAGGTGCACGTCCGGCTACAGCATTGGCGTCTATGCAGAGCCTACGCTGTCAGTACGGCGTAGATTTGACGCAGAAGTATAACTCCTGTGTTTGCTCACTCATATACAAATATCGTATCACAAACACATCTCGCACCTCATTTTAAGAAGAGCACGAATCAGTAACACTGTAAAACTTAAACACACAGTCTCTTTACCAGGCCTGTGTGGCTACACATTCTGACAAATGCAGGCCTGTCTCCATTAGAGGCCTGGTCTGGTGACAGAGCACTTTGTTTTTATAGAAGTTCGCTGGATGTTGACATTGGACTGTTGACTCCCCACCTGAGCTAACGTCAGTTAGCCGTTGAGATCGCATATACAGCTCTATATGTTTGAACTTGTGTCAGTGTGGAGACGCCACACATCGTTAACTCGCCTCATTTCACTGAAACCATGAGAACCAGAGAAGATCGTGACGCCGGGTTCCTACAGTCTCTGCGTCACATCAGGTGATCTCGGAGTCATAAAATCTCGCCCTGACTTTGCCGACAGATGTGACACACTACATGTTGGTTCACAACCAGTTATTGCTGGTCGTCTTTGATGACTTGTATGATGTCATCAGATTATTATCAACTTCCTTATTATTATTATTATTATTATTATTATTATTATCATTATTATCTCAATGGTCCGAGCTACTAACAGTTTACAGTCATTATATATGTATATATATGTGTGTATATATGTATGTATATACACACATATATATGTCCATATACATGTATGTGTATAAATATAGATGTAGATATCACAGCACAACTTGATGTGTGTAGTTTACTGTCAAATGTCTCGTCAGCACTCGCTGTAACACTGCCGTTCAGTTTGTGTGCTGAGAGTTCACTTAGTGCCATTTATCGTTGAGGAGAGGAGTTTAGGGGGTGGAGGGTTCCCCCCAATCATACTGCGGTGATCTCAGACATTTTAGTTTCTGACGTTTGAAAAGAGGAAATAAAACGGACGGCGTGCGGCGGTAAGACGAGCAGTCAGGAGCTCAGAGCTGAGCTGAGCCCTCAGTGATGCCGCTGCTGCCAGACAGAGGGACCGAGACTCTGTTTCCTCCTGAAATTGAAGGATTTAACCTGAGATCATACACACACACACACACACACACACACACACACACACACACCTGCAGGCGTGCTCCTGGTCCCAGCTCTCATTACCCAGAAGGCACCAGGGATCTGCTCGCCCTCTCCAGGAGAGATTCTGGGATAGATCAGGCTGATTATCTCCCTCCGTCTTTCTCTGTCACTTTACCCTGATTTAACCCCCCCCACACACACACACACACACACACACACCTTTCAGCTCGTTGGTTGCTGTGGCGACAGTGTGATTAGTTCAGCAGCAATTAGCTGTTAATGAGCGGGGGAGGGGGGCGGAGCTTTTAATGAGATTTTAATATCAGCAGCTTTTTTTCTGTTTATGTTTCTGTTAAATTAATGAGACCGGACTGAGACGATAATGTGTGTGTGTGTGTGTGTGTGTGTGTGTGTGTGTGCGTGCGTGCGTGCGTGCGTGCGTGCGTGCGTGCGTGCGTGTGTGTGTGTGTGTGTGTGTGCGCATGTGTGTGCGCCCAGGTGAAGTGTTGTAAGTACTGGCCTGACGACACAGAGATCTACGGCGACATGAAGGTGACACTGATCGAGACACAGCTGCTGTCAGAGTACGTGATCCGGACCTTCGCTGTGGAGAAGGTACACACACACACACGCACACACACACACACACACACTCATTATATCTAACAGGTGTGTCTCCGTCAGCTTCACAGACACGAAACATCTTCATTGAATAGAATCAATAAAGTTTGTTTGTTTTCAACCCTCGATAAAAACCAGTGACAATGACGATAAAACGACGTCAGACTGTTTTCACTGACTCAACAATGGCACATTTACACACCGACACAGTGGGCGGAGCTTCATGTACCTTTAAACTTGGTTTGTGAACCGCCAATAAACACAGAGAAGAAGAACTGTAGCGGCTCTCAGGACGGAGAAACGTGGCGGTGTGGACGTCTGTCAGAGCTCCACAGCAAGACAACAGGATGACGCCAAGGGTCTGATCTCTGACCGCCAGACACCGGTTAGACGCAGCGCTGAAAGAGCATCTCCAGAGTGTTAGCACAAGCTAATTAGCAGCAGCGGCTAAAATCCAACAGCAAGCTCAGCTGTTGTACCTGGTAGCTGTGGGCTGGTCTATGGTGGGACGGTGAGACTGCGCCTGAGCGTGATGATGTCAGGCGGAGCTGGCGATGTTGATGTGTCTGTCTCTGTTAGTAGAGTGCACAGTAACACTGGGCTTCATCATCATCATCAACATCATCATCATCCTCCTCTGTATCAGCACTAGTGGTGCAGACCACACAAACACACAGAGTAATAAATGACAAATCTATCAACACTTTTCACTCTGCTCATAAAATTGACCGTTTCTCAAAAACTAAATAATGATCACGTTCAAGTAACTGACGACGAGTTTTAAAAATATTTAATATTAAAATGTTTTCATTTTGTAGAATCTGATCATTAGAAATACTTTAATCAATCAATATAATTTATTGATTCACAGCTCAGGTCGTACAGATGTAATGGATATGAGGTATTGATGACACTCCAGGAAATGACATCATAATAATCAAAAATACCGCCGTAGGCTCGGGCGACTGCAGGTGAGCACGGACGAAGAGTCGATTTCACTGTCGCTGTCTCTTTGTGTTTCAGAGGGGCGTGGCTGAGATCAGGGAGATCCGTCAGTTCCATTTCACCGGCTGGCCAGATCATGGCGTGCCGCTTCACGCCACCGGCCTGCTGGGCTTCATCCGCCGCGTCAAAGCCAAAACTCCGCCCACCGCCGGCCCCACCGTGGTCCACTGCAGGTACGTGTACGCCTGGATATTGGTTACTCATATTAACACTGCAGTTTAAAGCCTATATAAAGTGTGTGTGTGTGTGTGTGTGTGTGTGTGTGTGTGTGTGTGTGTCAGTGCGGGGGCGGGGCGTACAGGTTGTTTCATTGTGATTGACATCATGCTGGACATGGCAGAGAGAGAGGGCGTGGTCGACATCTACAACTGTGTACGAGAGCTGCGAGCACGAAGGGTTAACATGGTCCAGACTGAGGTACACACACACACACACACACACACACGCACACACTATACAACTACACACACTCGACACTGATCATCTGTCACTGCAGGAAAACAAAAACAGTGATCATAAACAACAACAAAACAAAAATACTCAGGAAGAGTGGAAATAATGACATTGTTAAAAACTGCAAATTCTGAGACACAAAGACGAGATGAGCAGCGTTTAGTGGCGTCGAGCGGCGAGTCCATGCAAACCCACTTTACAAATAAAAATCTATGAAATTAAATTGCCTTCTCATATTTCATATTTCCAGGGAACATCAGAGTCTGAGCTGTGGGCGTGTCCACGCTCGCCACTGTTAATAGGTTCGTTCGAGATGAGCCAGGCCTGCGCAGATTCGATCACTGGTGATCGAAGCACAATGCATGCCGGTTAGTTTTGTGTCCGACTTCATCCCGACTTGCTCTGACGTATTACAAAAGTGGACGGTGATAAAACCGCGAGAGCGAGGCGGCCACAGGCCGTGCAGTCAGTGGAGAGCAGCTGCAGCGCCTGGCTCTCACCTGATCCAACAACTGATTGGTTCAGATGTCGACTCAACAAGATGACGTTTTAGATAAACTTTTAGTTTTTTGTAGAATTTTAGAGATTAAGATTGTATTTGTCTGATCTGAAGGTTTATTCTGTGAACAGAAACATGTTGTGTGACTGATGGTGAAGTTTAGTCGTCACAGACTGAATACATTCATCATAAACTATACAGAGTCTACTGTACTATATTAATATTGGTCGGTTTAATTATTGAAGTATTTAGCAACACTGAGACTGGTGGTCAGTGGGATGTGAGGATTCTTAAACTAACGTGTACAGATGTGAAGCCCTGACTGTATCTGACTGAGCCTTAATGAAAGCTGTTGTCTTTTATCAAATATGAAGCTTACAGTCAGACACAGTGTATTCAGCCTGTGTAGTTGAGGGGACAGGTCAAACTGATATGATGCTGATTTACAGCAGAGTTCATGAACCATGAACATAAACTACAGATCACCTGTAAAGCATTTTAATATTTAATCTATCATAATTAAAACAACTGGAGACTGAGAACAAACTGATATATGAGTCTGATCACTTTAATGAATTGACATCATTCCAGACAGGATGTTAGTGTGTCTGTGACTTCCTGTACGGACTGAAGGCTGCTGGAAACTGTCGGGAAACTGTCCGACTTCACCGCAGCTTTTTGTCACCGGCCCCCACTGCGGTCGCCTGCTCTCGTCTACTTTCCAGGCGAGGCGCAGTTCATCTCGAACGAGCCTATTGTTCTGCTGCGGCTCTGTGATGTCATCAAACTCTGACTGACAGGATGTGACAGAAATGGACGAAGCGATGACCTTCGCTGTCCAACTTTAATGTCACTCANTCCTCCTCCTCCTCCTCCCCTCTCCTCTCCTCTCCTCTCCTCCTCCTCCTCGTCCTCCTCCCCTCTCCTCTCCTCCTCCTCCTCCTCATCTTCCTCTCCCTCCGCCTCCTCATCTTCCTCTCCCTCCTCCTCCTCCTCTGTGTGTTGACATAAATCATTTATGAAGTGACATTTCTGCTACACTCCTCCTGTCAATCAAACCTGACAGGACGAGGAGGAGGTGAGGAGGAGGTGAGGAGCATTTTTGTCTTCATCTTTAAAAACATCTCTCCCCCCCTCTGTCCAGGAGCAGTACGTCTTCATCCATGATGCCATCTTGGAGGCTTGTCTCTGCGGTGACACAGCGATCCCAGCCAATCAGCTGCGGTCGGTTTACTATGAGATGAACCGATTGGATCCTCAGACCAACTCCAGTCAGATCAAAGAGGAGTTCAGGGTAACGTGTTGATCCACATCACATATTTATAATAATACATGTAATAACACCTTTATTACTGGTTAATAAATGATTTACTAATGTTTATAAATCATCATTCACAAGAACTATGTAAGATTTTGAAAATTGTCCCTGACTTAAGTTTAATGAGCCATCAAGTCTGCAGTTATAACATTAATAACTCATTAATAAAGGTTAATAAACATCATCTGTGCTGTTATAAACATTAATAACTCATTAATAAAGACTAATAAACATCATCTGTGCTGTTATAAACATTAATAACTCATTCATAAAGGTTAATAAACATCATCTGTGCTGTTATAAACATTAATATCTCATTAATAAAGGTTAATAAACATCATCTGTGCTGTTATAAACATTAATAACTCATTAATAAAGACTAATAAACCAACAGCTGTGCTGTTATAAACATTAATAACTCGTTAATAAAGACTAATAAACCAACAGTTGTGCAGTTATGAACATTAATAACTCGTTAATAAAGACTAATAAACCAACAGTTGTGCTGTTATGAACATTAATAACTCATTAATAAAGACTAATAAACCAACAGTTGTGCTGTTATAAACATTAATAACTCATTAATAAAGACTAATAAACCATCAGCTGTGCAGCTATAAACATTGATAACTCGTTAATAAAGACTAATAAACCAACAGTTGTGCTGTTATAAACATTAATAACTCATTAATAAAGACTAATAAACCATCAGCTGTGCAGCTATAAACATTGATAACAAATTAATAAAGACTAATAAACCAACAGTTGTGCTGTTATAAACATTAATAACTCATTAAAGACTACTAAACCAGCAGTTGTGCAGCTATAAACATTAATAACTCATTAATAAAGACTAATAAACCAACAGCTGTGCAGTTATAAACATTAATAACTCATTAATAAAGGTTAATAAACAATCAGCTGTGCAGCTATAAACATTAATAACTCATTAACAAAGACTAATAAACCAACAGCTGTGCAGTTATAAACATTAATAACTCATTAATAAAGGTTAATAAACAATCAGCTGTGCAGCTATAAACATTAATAACTCATTAATAAAGACTAATAAACCACCAGCTGTGCAGTTATAAACATTAATAACTCATTAATAAAGGTTAATAAACAATCAGCTGTGCAGTTATAAACATTGATAACTCATTAACAAAGACTAATAAACCATCAGCTGTGCAGTTATAAACATTAATAACTCATTAATAAAGGTTAATAAACAATCAGCTGTGCAGCTATAAACACTAATAACTCATTAATAAAGACTAATAATCCAACAGCTGTGCAATTATAAACATTGATAACTCATTAATAAAGACTAATAAACCAACAGTTGTGCAGTTATAAACACTAATAACTCATTAATAAAGACTAATAAACCAACAGCTGTGCAATTATAAACATTGATAACTCATTAATAAAGACTAATAAACCAACAGTTGTGCTGTTATAAACATTAATAACTCATTAATAAAGACTAATAAACCAACAGTTGTGCAGTTATAAACATTAATAACTCATTAATAAAGACTAATAAACCATCATCTGTGCAGTGATAAACATTGATAACTCAACTCAACAGTTACACACGTTGACAATAATGATGGGTAAAAAGTCAGCATTTTTGCAGTACATGTTAATAATCCATTCATAAGAAGTTAGAAACATGAATAACTCATTAATAAAGGCTAATTACATTAATTGTGCAGTTATACGCGTTATAAAGGTTATAAACATAACTTCTGCAGTTAAAAATGTTTATAAATCTGCAACAAGAAATGTCAGAGTCGTTTTGAACTGAACATCTCTAATAAACCTAATATCTTATTAATAAAGGCGAGTTTTCTTTTTTATCTGATTAATAAAGTGTTTGTTAATGATTTATTAATTATTAACAAACACTTTATTCATTAAAGGAGAGTCATTAAAGAATTATTAGTATTTATTTATTGAGACCGATTGAGAATTTAAAATTGTTTGTGTTGATGCCTCCACCTTGGTACTGATGATATTGATCCTTATTGGTGATGATATTAATCTTTATAGGTGATGATATTGATCTTTATAGGTGATGATATTGATCCTTATTGGTAATGATATTGATCCTTATTGGTGATGATACTGATCCTCATTGGTGATAATATTGATCTTTATAGGTGATGATATTGATCCTTAGGTGATGATATTAATCTTTATAGGTGATGATAATAAACTTTACAGGTGATGATACTGATCCTTATTGGTGGAGATATTGATCTTTTTTGGTGATGATATTGATCTTTATAGGTGATGATATTGATCTTTACAGGTGATGATATTTATCCTTATTGGTGATGATATTGACCTATATAGGTGATGATATTTATCCTTATTGGTGATGATATTGATCCTTATTGGTAATGATACTGATCCTTATTGGTGATGATATTGATCTTTATAGGTGATGATATTGATCCTTATTGGTGATCATATTGATCTTAATAGGTGATGATAATAAACTTTACAGGTGATGATATTGATCTTTATAGGTGATGATATTGATCTTTACAGGTGATGATATTGATCCTTATTGGTGATGATATTGATCCTTTTTGGTGATGAAATTGATCTTTATAAGTGATGATATTGGTCTTTATTGGTGATGATTATAAACTTTATAGGTGATGATATTGATCTTCATTGGTGATGATATTGATCCTTGTTGGTGAGGATATTGATCCTCATTGGTGATGATATTGGTCCTTATTGGTGATGATATTGATCTTTATAGGTGATGATATTGATCCTTAGTACTGATGATATTGATCCTTATAGGTGATGATATTAATCTTTATAGGTGATGATAATAAACTTTACAGGTGATGATACTGATCCTTATTGGTGAAGATATTGATCTTTTTTGGTGATGATATTGATCTTTATAGGTGATGATATTGATCTTTACAGGTGATGATATTTATCCTTATTGGTGATGATATTGACCTATATAGGTGATGATATTTATCCTTATTGGTGATGATATTGATCCTTATTGGTAATGATATTGATCCTTATTGGTGATGATATTGATCTTTATAGGTGATGATATTGATCCTTATTGGTGATCATATTGATCTCAATAGGTGATGATAATAAACTTTACAGGTGATGATATTGATCCTCATTGGTGATGATATTGATCTTTACAGGTGATGATATTGATCCTTATTGGTGATAAAATTGATCTTTATAGGTGATGATATTGACCTTCATAGGTGATGATATTGATCCTCATTGGTGATAATATTGATCTTTATAGGTGATGATATTGATCCTTAGGTGATGATATTAATCTTTATAGGTGATGATAATAAACTTTACAGGTGATGATATTGATCCTTATTGGTGGAGATATTGATCTTTTTTGGTGATGATATTGATCTTTATAGGTGATGATATTGATCTTTGCAGGTGATGATATTTATCCTTATTGGTGATGATATTGACCTATATAGGTGATAATATTTATCCTTATTGGTGATGATATTGATCCTTATTGGTAATGATATTGATCCTTATTGGTGATGATATTGATCTTTATAGGTGATGATATTGATCTTTATAGGTGATGATATTGATCCTTATTGGTGATCATATTGATCTTAATAGGTGATGATAATAAACTTTACAGGTGATGATATTGATCTTTATAGGTGATGATATTGATCTTTATAAGTGATGATATTGGTCTTTATTGGTGATGATTATAAACTTTATAGGTGATGATATTGATCTTCATTGGTGATGATATTGATCCTTGTTGGTGAGGATATTGATCCTTATAGGTGATGATATGCATCTCTCTCTCTCTCTCTCTCTCTCTCTCTCTCTCTCTCTCTCTCTCTCTCTCTCATTGTGTCATGCGGATTACTGTTAATTTAT
Organism: Epinephelus moara; assembly: GCF_006386435.1. Lineage (NCBI taxonomy): Eukaryota > Metazoa > Chordata > Actinopteri > Perciformes > Serranidae > Epinephelus > Epinephelus moara. The sequence continues at coordinate 37,646,298 of NC_065516.1, read as the reverse complement.
TATGCTGATCTGTTCTGTACGACATCTATTGCACGTCTGTCCATCCTGGAAGAGGGATCCCTCCTCAGTTGCTCTTCCTGAGGTTTCTACCGTTTTTTTTCCCCGTTAAAGGG
>NC_065516.1:37641535-37644290 GCF_006386435.1 Epinephelus moara | reverse complement strand
TCATTGGTGATGATAATAAACTTTATAGGTGATGATATTGATCCTTGTTGGTGATGATATTGATCCTCATTGGTGATGATATTGATCCTTATAGGTGATGATATTGATCTTCATAGGTGATGATCTTGATCCTTACGGGTGATGATATTGATCTTTATAGGTGATGATATTGATCCTTATTGGTGATGATATTGATCCTCATTGGTGATGATATTTATCCTTATTGGTGATGATATTGATCTTTATTGGTAATGATATTGATTCTCATTGGTGATTATATTGATCCTTATTGGTGATGATATTGATCCTTATTGGTGATGATATTGATCCTCATTGGTAATGACATTGATCCTTATTGGTGATGATATTGATCCTCATTGGTGATTATATTGATCCTTATTGGTGATGATATTGATCCTTATTGGTGATGATATTGATCCTCATTGGTAATGATATTGATCCTTATTGGTGATGATATTGATCCTCGTTGGTGATGATATTGATCCTTATTGGTGATGTTATTGATCCTTATTGGTGATGATAATAAACTTTATAGGTGATGATATTGATCTTTCTTTGTGATGATATTGGTGTGTGTGTGTGTGTGTGTGTGTGTGTGTGCTCAGACTCTGAACATGGTGACGCCCACGCTGCGGGTGGAGGACTGCAGTATTGCTTTGTTGCCTCGAAACCACGAGAAGAACCGCTGCATGGACGTGCTGCCCCCGGACCGCTGCCTGCCGTTTCTCATCACCATCGACGGGGAGAGCTCCAACTACATCAACGCTGCACTGATGGACGTACGTCACGCCGCCTGGGCCGTTTAGTGGCTGTTCTGAAACTGTTAGTCATGTCACATGATCTTCTGAGCAGATGACATCATTGTTTTGATTTCAGAGTTTTATTCTCAGCTTCAGTGATGACATGACGGTGAAACATTAAAAAGTTGTCACTCCTGTTATTTTCATTTATTTGGGGGTAACTACAGCTCCCATGATGCTTCAGGGCATGTAAACAGGAAGTATAATGTTGCCATGGAGTCAATGAGTGAGACACACGTACAAACCACAGTACTGTCCCGAACATCCCAGTAAATAACTCTGTTGTCATGTGTGTGTGTGTGTGTGTGTGTGTGTGTCTGTGTCTGTGCGTGTGTGTGTGTGTGTGTGTGTGTGTGTGCGTGCGTGCGTGTGTGTGACAGGTCAGAGCTCAGAGAAAAAAACAATGTGAAAGTGAAGGTTTATGTTGTTTATTCACCTGTGTGATGTCACTTCCTGCTGTGTGTGTTGACTGTTGCAGAGCTACAAGCAGCCGTCTGCGTTCATCGTTACCCAGCATCCTTTGCCCAACACGGTAAAGGACTTCTGGCGTCTGGTCCTCGACTACCACTGTACATCCATCGTCATGCTGAACGATGTCGACCCCGCGCAGGTAAACACACACATAAATACACACACATTAACACATTAATACACACACACATAAACACATTAACACACACATAAACACACACACATTAACACAAACACATTAGAACATGGCACTCTTAAATACTTGATTCTGATTGGTCAATCAGCAAAATTCTGCAGTGTTTATTTCTTGAGGTATCACCGCTGCTCTGCTGCTTCGTTGCTAGGGAGGCCATAGCAACGGCCTTAAGGCCCATTTATGCTCAACGTTAAATACGGATCCGGATACGGACGGAGCCTTCTGTCCCTATCCGCGTTCATTTCGTCCGTATTTCTGCACGTTTCCATAAAGCTTACAGATACGGGCCAAACGGAGCAGTACCACCGGAAACCTTGGGGGCAGTGTTGCTGTCACTACCCGATACGTAGCTCTAGTGAGACACGAAGAAGAAATAACAATGGCAGTTGGAAAATAACTCCTGACAGGCGAATGGAACACATTAACACAGTAACACACACACATAAACACACACACACACAATAACACAATAACACACACATTAACACACACACACACACACATGCGTGCAGTGAGCTGTGAGTTGCTGAACTCTTTCCTCCAATCAAGACTCTGGATGTGGTTTTTCCAGGTTTATTGATGAAGCAGATTATAAAAATCATGTTTTAACAGCTGTTTAAAGAATCAAATATTACTGCACCTCATTAACCACAGATTAGCATGGCTAACGACAACAGTAGAAACAGATGCAGTGAGCATACAACGTAAATGTTACCTCGTAATCATGTAATGTTATATATCTCTGTGAAACAGGAAGAAAGAAATGTGTGTTAGATGTCATGATCACTTCATCGTATCAGCAGCATATTGTAGATCTTTACCATCAATCAAACTGATAATATTAAATCTATGGTGTCAACACCAGCCAATATTCATACTTTTATTATTTTAGCTTCACCATGAAAAGACACGTCAGCTGTTTGGATTCAGACTTTTTTGTGTTTTTTGTTTGTGTAAAAGTTAGTTTTTATTTTTTTGTTTTTGAGGTGCAAAATTAGAAATATTTCCAAACATGAGGTCGACTCACTGTCAGATATATATTAGTATAACTCACTGTCAGATATATATTAGTATAACTCACTGTCAGGTATATATTAGTATAACTCACTGTCAGATATATATTGGTATAACTCACTGTCAGATATATATCAATATAACTCACTGTCAGTTATATATTAGTATAACTCACTGTCAGATATATATCAGTATAACTCACTGTCAGATATATATCAGTATAACTCACTGTCAGGTATATATTAGTATAACT
>NC_065516.1:37635564-37638064 GCF_006386435.1 Epinephelus moara | reverse complement strand
TGGTTTTTAGTTATTTTATTAAGTTTAGATAATAGTAGGTTTTTGGTTATGTAAAGGGAACGGTTTTTAGATTATAGTTTGTTTTAGATATTTACCAGTTTTTCAGATAAGGGTCAGTTTTTGGATTTATATGAGTTAGGTTTCAGTTTTCAGATGACGTTTAGTTTTTGTTTCTCTGTAAATCAGTTTATTTCTTCTAAGATAACTTGTTAGTTTTTGGTTTTATATATTAATGAATCTATTTCTTGATGTAAGCTAACAGCAGCTGATGTTTGCCAACAGCGTTAGCACAACAGAATCCACCTCTCTCAGTCGGAGGTCATTTGATTTTTACGCCCTCAGGTATTCAGGGTGCGTTTGATTTCTGCCTGCTAAAGTTCAGCTTCGCCTCCGTTTGATTCGAAGCTCCATTTCTTTCCTGTTTCACCAAATTTAGATCAGAATGCGTTTGATTTATACCCTCCTCACCCCCCCCCCCGTCGGGCTGAGTTTAGGTTTTGCTGCGTTTGATTTGTGCCTCATTTCCTCCCTGTGTCTCACAAAATTTGGGCTGTGTTTGATCCAGACTCCCCTCCCCACCCGCCTCCCTGTGGCAGGTCGGATTTAGTTTTCGGTGCGTTTGATTTGAGCCTTTTCTCCTCCCTGTCTGCTCACATTTATGTTCAGATCTGTTTATCCTCCATCCTTCCCTTCCCCCCTCATTTCCTTCCACCTTCTCTTCCTCCCCTTCCCTCTGTTTACCTTTCCTAAGTCCTTTCTTCCCTTCCTTCTTAATATTTGTTACTTCCTTTCCTTCACTATCCCCTACCTTTCTTTCTATACAATCTCTTTTCCTTCTTTCACTCCTCTCCTTTCCCATCACGTTTTCCATTTCATCCCTCCTCATCTGTCTTTCGTCGATCCATTTGTCCTTTACTGTGCATCTTCCTTTCCTTCATTAGCACTTTGTTTCCTCCCTACCTCCTTTTTGTGTCTTTCCTGTACTATGCCCTTCTTTCCTTTCCTTTTCAAGCTCCTTAAACTTTCCTTCTCTACAATGCTTTGTCTCTTTCTACTTCACTACTTCCTTCCTTCCTTCCTTCCTTCCAGGACTTCTGTCAGGGTGTGTTTGATTTGATCCTCCTTTATCCCCTCATGATTTTACGTTGGGGAGTGTTTAACCTCACCAGTCATTAGGGTGAGCTTGTTTTGATGCCCCTGTCCTCCCCATGTCCCCCAGCCCCAGGACGGGTACCGTATGGTGCAGCAGTTCCAGTTCCTGGGCTGGCCAATGTACCGGGACACGCCCGTCTCCAAGCGCTCCTTCCTCAAACTGGTTCACCAGGTGGACAAATGGCAGGAGGAGTACGACGGAGGAGAAGGACGTACCGTCGTCCACTGCCTGTAAGAGTACTACCACACAGTACTACATCAGCACTACATCACTACTACATCAGCTCTACATCAGTACTACATCAGTACTACATCAGCTCTACATCAGCACTACATCAGCTCTACGTCAGCACTACATCAGCACTACATCAGCTCTACATCAGCACTACATCAGCACTACATCAGCTCTACATCAGCACTACATCAGTAATACATCAGCACTACATCAGTACTACATCAGCTCTACATCAGTACTACATTGGCTCTACATCAGCACTACATCAGCACTATATCAGTACTACATCAGCTCTACATCAGCACTACATCAGCTCTACATCAGTACTACATTGGCTCTACATCAGCACTACATCAGCACTACATCAGTACTACATCAGCAATATATCAGCACTACATCAGCAATACATCAGTACTACATCAGCTCTACATCAGTACTACATTAGCACTACGTCAGCAATACATCAGTACTACATCAGCACTTCATCAGTAATACATCAGTACTACATCAGCACTTCATCAGTAATACATCAGTACTACATCAGCACCACATCAGTACTACATCGGTAATACAGCAGTACTACATCAGTACTACATCGGTAATACATCAGTACTACATCAGCACTACATCAGCACTACGTCAGCAGTACATCAGTACTACATCAGCACTACGTCAGCAATACATCAGTATTACATCAGTACTACATCAGCACCACATCAGTACTAAATCGGTAATACAGCAGTACCACATCAGTACTACATCAGCACCACATCAGTACTACATCGGTAATACAGAAGTACTACATCAGTACTACATCGGTAATACATCAGTACTACATCAGCTCTACATCAGTACTACATCGGTAATACAGCAGTACTACATCAGTTCTACATCAGCACCACATCAGTACTACATTGGTAATACAGCAGTACTACATCAGTACTACATCAGTACTACATTGGTAATACATCAGTACTACATCAGCTCTACATCAGTACTACATCAGCACTACATCAGTACTACATCAGCTCTACATCAGCACTACGTCAGCAATATATCAGCACTGCATCAGCAATACATCAGTACTACATCAGCTCTACATCAGTACTACAT